>NC_053026.1:296184525-296200833 GCF_003073215.2 Triticum urartu | reverse complement strand
AGGGTTCAACTGGTTTGGGTGCTGCCAGGCTGCGACGAGTTGTTACCTCCGATTCAACCCGCCAGGGCCAACGAAGATGATCTGATGACCCTCAGCACCTACCTAAGCTGGCCCCTGCTTTGGCCGAAGAGCCAGATTTGTTTGGGGGAAGGGGACACCACCCCAAAGACAACACCGCCAGTCGTGCTGGCGCGAAGCCATGGAAAGACCGCCGCAACGCTACCGGACATGCCGGACATCCCTATGGCACAGGATCCGAACATGCATATGCCACAGGATCTGGACGACGACGACAACGACGACGGTCGTACATTTAGCAACGTCGATAAGTACTTTGCCGAACATGGGTACGATGACGAATTCTGCGGGCCTCTTTCTCAAGAACCCAACCAAGACGACCGTGGTCTAGCTGGTACGGCGGAGAAACCCAGTTGCAACAGGCGTCGTCTAGCGTTCAGTTCTCAGGAGACGCCTCTAGCTGCCGACTTCACTGAGCCTAAGATAGCCGAGGTGCCAAATATTATCAGCCCCAACACACTCAAGAAGGCGGTCTGTGAGCAGAACTCGGTCCCATTACAACATAAGAAGAAGGGACAGAAAAGAAAGAGTAACAAGGGTGCGAGCCATCCGGCACCGAGTACAATCCGTGCTCAGGACGGGCCACCTTCACCTAAGGATATCTCGAGGAGGGTGCATGTGGCGGGTAGGGCGATGCTACCGACAAATATGCTCAATGCTGCAACCGGTGCTATGCGGAGTCTGCATGACAGTGTTCTTTCTTTGGAGAAGCGGCGTCTCAGAGAGAATGATGTGGCATACCCGGTTTTCGTGGCCAAGGTGCCAGAGGGCAAGGGCTTTGTGGATGGCGCCATCGGGGGTACGATCGTCCTGCGGTTTGATGACATCTTTGCTATGTTTAACCTTCATCCGCTGCACTACACCTTCGTTCAGCTGTTTTCGCTGAGTATGGAGATGCGGATCATTAGAGACAAGACCCCGGACATCGTGATAGTCAACCCCTTCTACATTCGTGCCAAGCTCTTGGGCAGCGCTGGGGACTGCCAAGTCGCGAGTTCACACCTCGAAGGCGTCATTCTGGCAAACCCAGATAAGGATAACTTCCTCGTGGCTTACTTTCCCAAGTAAGTAATCCCTTAACCGCCCCATAACATATGATTTCTCAGATTTTGATCATTCTTTTTTTTTCTAACATTCCGTGTTCTGCGCAGTGACACACATTGCACACTCATCCTCTTAAGCCCAAAATATTCCATGGCCATGTATTTCGACCCGAAGCGTGACTCCAAGATGGACTACACAAATATCAAGAAAGTTCTTGATGATGGTCTCCCCGGCTACGCCAAATCTTGAGGCACCTTCACCAGGCCAGTTCGTAGGTATGACAAGCACGTGTTTGCCCACAATACTAAGTTCTGATGCGTCAAGCAGCCGCCTGGCGGTCAGAAGGATGCCTACTACGCCCTCCATCACATGCGGGCGATCGTAAGGGACCATCATCACCTTTTGCTACCAGATAATCTCAAAGATTGGGCCGCGAGCTTGTCAGCAATCCAGGACGCGGACATCAGACAAGAATTCTTTCGCATCCAGTCGGAGTTTGCGGACATCATCCATCAAGATGTCCTTCATACCTCGGGGCAGTTCTACCTCAGATATCAACCGTCCAACAGGGAGATAGACGGAACGCTACAAATGCAGGCTGACAACGCCCGCGATTTCATGACCATCACGACAGACGACGACTTCATCCACGCTCCGGTCCCATGAGTCGAGTCGACAGTAGTGATGCTATGTGTAGTTCTGAAACATTGATTGGCTCATGTTGTAATTAAACTTTAATGAACTTGTATGTCTCTTTGGTTTGGATAGTCGTTCAACTCAGATGTAATCGATGCTATTTATTAGTAGGACCATGAATCGTGCTATTAATGTCATGTCTTACTTTTCTCTTCCGATCCTTTTGTTGCATACTTATATATTGCTTATGTATGTATTGTCTGTTGTTTGGCTTGTGCATAGAGATGCCGTCGTATGTCGTGTACAAGGGTAAGGTTCCCGGAGTCTACGACGACTGGGAGGAGTGTCGGAGACAGGTTCACCGTTTCAGCGGTAATAGTTACAAAGGGTACACCACTAGGGCGGAGGCGGAATCTAGATACGCCCGCTATCTAGCGGGAGAGAGGAGGGAGCGTTGGAGGAACCGGATGAAGACCAGTTTCATCGCGATGATGCTCATCATGATGACCGCAAGTCTCTTCTATGTGATGGTAGTTTAGATGATCGATATCGACAAACTCGATACTCGCGGTTTCGAGACTTGTAATGTTTTATCTTTGTTCGGTCTTTTGAATTCGGAGACTAATATGATGAATTGTATTCGGAAACTAATCTTCTATTGTATTTGATGAATCTGCCGTTGATGTGTGCTGCTGTCTATATTCTGTCAAATAATATATTTTGTAACCTGTGCAAAATTCAGAAAAGTAAAAAAGAATAAAACCTAATATTCATACTAATGGCGCATCACTACAGAGTGCGATATTAGTATGCCAAAGTATACTAATGGTGCATCACACAACAGTGCGCCATTAGTATGCCAAAGCACATGGTTAAATATGCCCCCCTGGGAGGCATACTAATGGCGCATGGTGTTCTATACTAATGGCGCACTGCGTGGTGCACCATTAGTATACCAGATACTAATGGCGCACCAGTGGTGCGCCATTAGTAAGAAATACTAGTGGCGTGATACTAATGGCGCACCAGTAGTGCGCCATTAGTAGGAAAAACTGGTGCGCCATTAGTAGGCCTTTTCCTAGTAGTGTCTAACCCACCTTTCCTAGCAAACCGTTGTTTGGCTATGTTACCGCTTTGCTCAGCTCCTCTTATAGCATTGCTAGTTACAGGTGAAGATGAAGTTTGTTCCTTGTTGAAACATGGATATTGTTGGGATATCATTATTATCTCTTATTTACATTAATGCACCTATATACTTGGTAAAGGGTGGAAGGATTGGCCTTATGCATGGTGTTTTGTTCCACTCTTGCCGCCCTAGTTTCCATCTTACCAGTGTTATGTTCCTTGATTTTGCGTTCCTAAAGCGGTTGGGTGTTATGGGAACCCCTTGACAGTTTGCTTTGAATAAAACTCCACCAGCAAGGCACAACCTTGGTTTTACATTTGCCTAAAAACCTATTGCCCTTCCCTTGGGTCGGCCAACCCGAGGGTCATCTTTATTTTAACCCCCCCGGGCCAGTGCTTCTCTAAGTGTTTGTCCGAACCGAGTAGACTGCGGGGCCACCTCGGGGAAACTTGAGGTTTGGTTTTACTCATAGTATGTCTCATCCGGTGTTGCCCTGAGAACGAGATATGTGCAGCTCCTATCGGGATGTCAGCGCATCGGGCGGTCTTGCTGGTCTTGTTTTACCATTGTCAAAATGTCTTGTAACTGGGATTCCGAGTTTGATCGGGTCTTCCTGGGAGAAGGAATATCCTTCATTGACCGTGAGAGCTTGTGATGGGCTAAGTTGGGACACCCCTGCAGGGTTTTGAACTTTCAAAAGCCGTGCCCGCGGTTATGGGCAGATGGGAATTTGTTAATGTCCGGTTGTAGATAACTTGAACCTTAACTTAAATAAAATGAATCAACTGAGTGTGTAACCGTGATGGTCTCTTCTCGGCGGAGTCCGGGAAGTGAACACGGTTCTTGTGTTATGCTTGAACGTAAGTAGTTTCAGGATCACTTCTTGATCACTTCTAGTTCACGACCATTACGTTGCTTCTCTTCTCACTCGTATTTGCGTAAGTTGGCCACCATATATGCTTAGTGCTTGCTGCTGCTCCACCTCACTACCCTTTCCTACCCATAAGCTTAAATAGTCTTGATCTCGTGAGTGTGAGATTGCTGAGTCCTCGTGATTCACAGATACTTCCAAATAGTTGCAGGTGCCGATGATACCGGTGCAGGTGACGCAACCGAGCTCAGGTGGGAGCTCGATGAAAATCTTAATTGTTGTTTTGTTTCTTTTACTTTTGATCAGTAGTGGATCCCAGTTGGGATGATCGGGGATCTAGCATTTGGGGTTGTCTTCTTTGATTTTGGTTCCGTAGTCGGACCTTGATTGTATTCTGAATGTTGTATGTTTAACTTGTATTTGTGTGAATTGGCGATTGTAAGCCAACTCTTTATCCCTTTCTTATTCAGTACATGGGATTGTGTGAAGATTACCCCTCTTGCGACAAACCTACCATGCGGCTATGCCTCTAAGTCGTGCCCCGACACATGGGATATATAGCCGCATTGTGGGTGTGACAAGTTGGTATCATAGCTTTCCTCGACTTAGGAGCCCCCCTGCTTGATCAAATCGCTGACGTTATTGAGTCTAGAACAAAATGTTTTGAGTCTTAGGTTTATATATATCGGAGATTAGGATTCTTTTTACTCCCCAGTCCCTTCATCGCTCTGGTGAGGCCTCCTGACATAGAAGTTTTGACTCTCCTCTCCTCAAATTTCACAAAAAAATTTAGGATCACGCGGGTATCTTGGAATCATTCCGATAGTTTTGTGATGAGAACATTGTTCTTGGTGCCTCCTGACATTTAGGGGTTGTGGCTGTGTCCCGGGGAGTTGAGCTCCGAGGTGTTGTCGTCACAATTTTATCGTTGCACTTCTGGAATACCTGAGTTCACCGACATCGAAAATCTCTTTTATGCAGTTGTTGGTGAGATAACTGTGATAGCCTGGCTTATTAGGGATGATAGACTACTCTTATCAATAAGGAATTCCTTCTTTTCCGGGAGCCCATTCGGACAGAACTCCAAAGTTAAGTGTGCTCAGCTTGGAGTAGTGTCAGGATGGGTGACCGACCGGGAAGTTGCTCCCGGGTGCGCACGAGTGAGGACAAAGTGCATAGAAAAGACTAGTATTGATCTGTGGGGCCAGTCTAGATCCTGCCAGGAGTAACGACCACCGGCGGGTGTGTCCGGGGCATTACAATAACCTCGACGCCACCCAGTACTGGGGTGGGAGTTCGGGAGTATTGCCATCACTCGTATAATGTATGATTTTTGAAGGTTGAGGTACACGATTTCCGAAGGTTTGTCGGTTATGTGTTGAAGGATGGATACAGCTGGATGTGGGAATTGTTAGTTTGGGTGAGATATTATGCTTCCCCTGTATCACCAACACCTCATTGCATAACCAAAAAGTTTCAGGAGTTTATAAGTGGGAATTCAAGTAGCTCCTAGGATATCTTTCCGACAGATGCATGATATGAGATTGGGATTCGACGTCTAGTGGTCCGCCTATCCATGGTTGGTTTTACAGTGGACTCGTTGTGTCTTAAAGAGTCCTTGGCTATGCTGACTCGGGGATGCTTCGTATGTCATGTGCACTGCCTTGTACATGATGGTGTTGTACGATCAAGCCCGTGTGGTCCCCACCACAAAAACTTCGGACGAAATCTCTATCATATGTTTGTTCCGGCTTATTCTGCAAGCCAATCTTTTGTTTTGATTTTGTGGTATTCGAGTTGCTTCGAACCCAACTGTTGATTCCATACCTTTCTTAAGCGGTGTTCTCATATTTCTATGTGAATACTAATCCTTCATGATAATCGAGATTGTCATGTCAATCCTTTTAAACAGGCGTGTTCCTCTTCAAGTGGATCCGATCATTTTCAACATCCGCAAGATCCAATCTCAGTTTTCTCAACGTTGTTCGTTTCATCCATTCCCAAGTTGCTTTTGTTTTTCCTGCCCTCCCACCCTTTTCTTCAAGGACTCAGACTTCTTAATCAAGTATCATTTTTATTGACGTGAAGTCTCTCCATTCTTTTTCGCCAATGTCCTTATCCGGTGATTCTCAGGAAGATACTAACGGAGCCTCAAGTTTATCATTCTTCATTCTTTTTCTTCTTCGGTGGATTCAATTCAAGCTTTCGGTGTTGATCATTTTTTTTCCTTATTTCAAATGTTTTCTCATGCCGGTGCACACCCCTAATCATTCACCTCTCGCTATTCATTTGTTCTGGAGTGCTGAAGATATCTCAAAAGATTCAAATTTCCATTCTCAATTCGCTCAAGTTCTTTTGAGGATGTTATCTCATTCAAGCCATTTAAATCAACCGGTGCAATCTCCTTTTCAAGTAATCGTTCAACGGTGTATCTTTTGAGTGGGCCCTAACCCATAGGTCTTTTCCAGGATCTTACCTAACTCTTCTTTTTTTGGAGTTATTCCCAAATTCATTTCAAAGTTTGACGTAAGAATGATTTGTCATCAGTCAAATGTCTTTCTACAAGATCTGTCAAATTCTTGTCATCGATCGTTCAACCTTTCTAATTTTCATCTCGGAGTATCTCAACAATTCTTAATGGCGGTTCTTGTCATCATCCTCAACACTTGAAGACCAAAGAAGAGTTCCGCTTAAATCCTTACCCGTTCTTCCAAAGACTCGTGGTTCTAGCTTCATGTCGTCCTCTCATAATTGTTTTCGTTTGTGAGAATTATTTTCACCCATCCGGATCAATTCTGGAGTATTTTTCAGTTTGATTCTTCGGAGCCCATCATCTCAGAATTATTCATCCCAGCTTTCAGCTCTTGTTCTCCAAATTTTACCGGTGCATCATTCAAGTTTCCTCTAATCAGTTCATGATCTATTCGTTCTCGTGTATCAATTCCCTCAAGTATCTTCATTCGTTCTCTAATTCTTCCCGGTGTTTCTTTATGTTTTCTTCATTCATTTTCAATTCTTACGGTGGTTCGTTCAAGATTTCTCTTCCTTCGTTATCATATCAATTCATTTGTTCTTTCCAAATACTACCGGTGGTTCGTTGAAGACCTTCCCAAGTTTGCGCAATATCTATCTTAATCCTTTCTACGAGAATAAGTAGTATGCCTAATCCATTAGTTGTCATCAATTTAAATTGGTGAAGAATACGCATAACATAATTCTTATTCTTGCTTCATCCAAATGATGGATTCATTCTTCCGGAGTGTGTTCACGATGAGTAAATTCTCAGTTTCAATTGTTTCATCTTTTCTTTTCCCGAAGTTCCAAGATCTCATCATCATGAAGATTTATCTAAATCATTGCAAGGATTCACCTTGTGTTTTCAACTTCTGTTTCTTACTATCATCCTTTTATTATCGGAGTTCTTCACAAAGGCTCAACATGATGGTTCATCAAGGATTTAATTCCTTCTCGAAGTGTTGATCGAGATTCTTTTTAGAGGAGTTCAAGCATTCTTCATCTTGCATTTCTAAGTGCAGTTCTTCCTATCTTATCTTTTGAGGTGGTGTTATGTCATTCTTGACAATTTGAGTTCATGTTTCATGATTCACATGTTGGCAAGAATGAGATATTTTGAATCCATCAATCTCTTAATTGGAGTTATCTTGGGTTATATTTCAACTAAAGCTTTCCCTAAGGATTGGTACTATTTATGGTGCTCATAAATGAACCAAGTTCTTCATTTATCCTCCTCGCGAAATAAGTTTCTCGTCTCCTTGTTCATATCAATCCAATCTATTGTTTCCATTAGTGACAAAATTTCACCTCATAATTTCGAGATGCTTTCCATAAGCCCACAACAAGCTTACTCTTTTCGTTGTTGGTTTTCCAACATCTCCGTTCGACCCTTCTCCTAAAGATGCTTTTTCAAGCTCATTTGAGGTAGAAGATGTTGTTTTCTCCTCCGTTCTTTTGATTCCATTCTTACATTTGTTCCGGAGGCATTGTGATGTTGCACTCTTCACCCATCATCCCATTTTTGTCAAAGATCATTTTTTTCCTTTTGCTTATCCATTCAACCGGAGTGTCGTGTCCTTCATTAAAGTTCTTTCATCTTATCAAGTTTTGCCTCCCTTCTCAACCGGAGTGCTGTCTGGAATCTTTCTTACCCCTTGTCCCATTCTTTCAATAGTTCCGGAGGCCGTGTGTTGTTGATTTCATCAAGTATCATCTCATCTTGTCAAGATCATGTTTGATTCCTTCCATTTACAGTCGGAGTGCTGTCCAAATTAAATCATTCTTATTCCTTCTCTATCTTGTTTTTAACCAGAGTGTTGTGTCTACCATTCCTCTTCTAACCGGACTCTCATCTAAGTGCTTTCATTTTGCCAAGTTCATATTCTATGCCTTCCTTTTTCCAACCAGAGTATTGTGGTAATTGATCCTTATCGTTCCTTGTACATCTCGTTTCAACCGGAGTGCTTGCATGTTCTTCTTATCCATTGTACCCTTTTTCTTATGTCTTTCAACCTACAAGGTTCTCGTGATGTTCCTTGTTCCTCTTTTATAACGGAGTGTTTTCGACTTTGCTCATCTTCGTTGTATTCTTTCTTTCAATTTGTTCAACCTCGCAAGGTTCTTTGGTTTCACTCGTTTGTCAAAGAAGCAACTTAGTTTTACCTCTTCTCTTCCTCTTCCGTTTTCCCTCCGGTGCCATCCTAGATCTCGGGATGAGATCCTTTTGTAGTGGTGGAGTGTTGTAACGCCCCGAGACCGTTGCGCCAGGTGTCTTCCGGTTATTCGTTGTCGTTGCCATATCATTTGCTTGCGTGTTGCTTCTTGCCATGTCATCATGTGCATTGCATCATCATGTTTTCAAAACTTGCATTCGTCCGGGTTCCCCCAGTTCTGTTCGCTGTCTGTTCTAAGCCCAGACACACTTTCACGCGCCCGTGGCACGTCCGAAATATTATTTTATAAGTGGCCGAGAAATGTTCTCAGAATGGGATGAAAGTTGGCAAGCGGTGTTGTTATAGTGTAGGTGGGCTGCCTGCCAAGTTTCATCGCATTCAGAGTCCGTTTGATGCCCCAACGGATAACTATAGCGACAATATAGCCGGTCAAATCGTCGGACGTTTTCGGTCTCCGAAAACTGTTACCAGGCTTTCCCTCTCTTTCCTCCCTAGACCGTTTACACAGTCCAATACCTACCGCCAGGTCCAACCTAACCTCTCTCGTCAGCCCGTGGCCCTCCTCGCGCGCACGTCCGAAAGCTGTCCCGAACCCGACCCGGACTGTCGCTACCGTTGTGTCCGGATCATCCCCAAAGATCTACAGAACGTCTCCGTTTTTCTATTTGGACTCTCTAACCTTTTATTCTCAATTGTCTGATTAAGATCGGAGGGATCCGTTAGCCCCTAGCCTAATCCACCAGCGTATATATCAGGGCAACCCTAAAAACTAGGAGAGTTGTCCCATCCTCCACTCGTCGCCGCCGCCACTTCAAATCCTCTCGGGATCCCCTCACTCAATCTCCCTCGATCCCATCGCCCATCCAATCCATCGAGCGCCTCCTCCTCCCTATTCGATCCAGAGGAGTGGAGCTCCTCCGCGCCCGTCCTCGCAGTCTCCCCGCACCTCACCACCTCGCGTGTCCGTCTCCTCTTGATGACCTGCCTCGTCTTGGAGCAATCTCGCCGGCGTTCCTCGTCGTCCCCGTGCTCGCAGCAGCGGAGCAGGAGCCCGAGACCGCGCTCATCCAGGAGCCCGAGCTTTCTTCTCTAGACGCCTTCCTCCTCCTGCGCGCCTCATTGGACCAGCTGCCGCCGATGAGCCGAGACCAGGCGCCACAAGCTAGCCATCACCTGCAGGTCTTGTGTCGCCCTCCTTCCCTTTCCCTTCTTCGTTGCGACTCTCCCTGACCACCCCCTCGTCCTGGTTCTCTCTCTCAGGGGATACTCCCATCGGCGCGCCCGCAGCGCCAAGCTCGCCTTCACCGCTCCTCTGCTTCTGCTGCGTCGAGCGAAAGCAGTTCAGGCAGAGGACGCTGCCTCTGCCTCAACCCCCGCCTGGCCTCCCCTCCGCCAGCCTTCAACACCGTCCAGCCTGTCCCCGCCGGATCCGCGTCGTTCGTCTCCCTCTACCTCGCCAAGTCCCACGCTGCCGCTGCTCTTCTTCCTATCGAGAAGACGAGGATGGCACCTCTGTCGTGAGGGAGACGAGCGCCTCGCCCGCACCCGTTGACCGCATCGCTCCCCTGCTTCGCTCGCACGGGCCGGCCTCGTCTTCCCAGATCCGCGCCCTGGGCCGCTTCTTGCACCAAGGCCCAGCGCAGCCGCTATCCCCAGCCGGCCTGTTGGCCCAACGTGAGCCTCCAGCGGCCCTGCTCCTATTGGGCCAGAGAGATTCAGCCCGTTTCATGTTTTTTTCATAGAACGTTTTTCCTATTTACCAGAGAGCAGTTTTGCAGGAAACCCCCTGCTGTTCATGCTTATAATAACTTAATAACCGTGCATCGGTTTAAAATGATTTATATATGAAAAATTCTTAGAATTGTGTCTAGTTTAACAATATCCAACTTTCGTGCATGTTTTAAATGCTTTTTGTTTAAAATTTTCTATTGCCATGTTAAAATGCTTTATTTCATAACTAAATAACCTTAGCTCCAAACCTAACAAACTTTATATGTAAATGGGGTAGAAAAATGGCTAGTTTAATATGGTGCACTCATCTTTGCATGTTTAACAACTCTAAAATATGGTTTAGGACAGAACAGTACCAAATCTAATATATGCTCATGAGGATTTCTCCGGACTTGTTGCTTGTTGTTCCGGCTTCATTTAAACTTGCCTAGATAGGTAGTTTTCATATGCTTCACCTCTTGCCTTGTTTAACAACATTTAATATTGTTGAGTACATAAACGGGAGAGAATTAAATCATTGTTGTGGTGTTTCTTCAATATTCAACTCGTTGCATATTGGGCTCCACTTAACTTGTAGTTTTGCTTGTGCACTTTGCCATGCCATGCCTAATTAAACCGGACATGCATCATACTTGGTTGTGCATCATTCCATGTTTATGTGGTGGTTGTTTACTATGTTGCTTGTTTCTTTCCGGGTTGCTTCTCTCGTTAGCTTTGTTTTCATTCCGGAGTTGTGAGGATTCATTCGACTTCGTCCGTTTTCTCCTTCATGGACTCGTTCTTCTTCCTTGCGGGATCTCAGGCAAGATGATCATACCCTCGAAATAACTTCCATCTTTGCTTGCTAGTTGTTCACACTATTGCTATGCCGCGCTACCTACCACTTGCTATATCATGCCTCCCATGTTACCATGTCAAGCCTCTAACCCACCTTTCCTAGCAAACCGTTGTTTGGCTATGTTACCGCTTTGCTCAGCCCCTCTTATAGCGTTGCTAGTTGCAAGTGAAGATGAAGTTTGTTCCTTGTTGGAACATGGATATTGTTGGGATATCATTATTATCTCTTATTTACTTTAATGCACCTATATAATTGGTAAAGGGTGGAAGGCTCGGCCTTATGCCTGGTGTTTTGTTCCACTCTTGCCGCCCTAGTTTCCGTCATACCGGTGTTATGTTCCTTGATTTTACGTCCCTAACGCGGTTGGGTGTTATGGGAACCCCTTGATAGTTCGCTTTGAATAAAACTCCTCCAGCAAGGCCCAACCTTGGTTTTACATTTGCCTAACGACCTACTACCCTTCCCTTGGGTCGGCCAACCCGAGGGTCATCTTTATTTTAACCCCCCGGGCCAGTGCTTGTCTAAGTGTTGGTCTGAACCGAGTAGACTGCGGGGCCACCTCGGGGAAACTTGAGGTTTGGTTTTACTCGTAGGATGTCTCATCCGGTGTTGCCCTGAGAATGAGATATGTGCAGCTCCTATCGGGATGTCGGCGCATTGGGCGGTCTTGCTGGTGTTGTTTTACCATTGTCGAAATGTCTTGTAACTGGGATTCCGAGTCTAATCGGGTCTTCTTGGGAGAAGGAATATCCTTCGTTGACCGTGAGAGCTTGTGATGGGCTTAGTTGGGACACCCCTGCTGGGTTTGAACTTTCGAAAGTCGTACTCGCGGTTATGGGCAGATGTGAATTTGTTAATATGCGGTTATAGAGAACTTGGCACTTAACTTAATTAAAATGCATCAACCACGTGTGTAGCTGTGATGGTCACTTTTCGGCGGATTCCGGGAAGTGAACACGGTTCTTGTGTTATGCTTGAACGTAAGTAGTTTCAGGATCACTTCTTGATCACTTCTAGTTCACGACCGTTGCGTTGCTTGTCTTCTCGCTCTTATTTGCGTAAGTTAGCCCCCATATATGCTTAGTGCTTGCTGCAGCTCCACCTCACTACCCTTTCCTACCCATAAGCTTAAATAGTCTTGATCTCGCGGGTATGAGATTGCTGAGTCCCCGTGACTCAGAAATACTTCCAAAACAGTTGTAGGTGCCGATGATACCAGTGCAGGTGACGCAACCGAGCTTAGGTGGGAGCTCGATGAAGATCTTGATCTTTGTTTTGTTTCTTTTACTTCTGATCAGTAGTGGAGCCTAGTTGGGATGATCCGGGATCTAGCATTTGGGGTTGTCTTCTTTTATTTTGGTTCCGTAGTCGGACCGTGATTGTATTCTCGATTATGTATGTTTAACTTGTATTTGTGTGAAGTGGCAATTGTAAGCCAACTCTTTATCCCTTTCTTATTCAGTACATGGGATCGTGTGAAGATTACCCCTCTTGCGACAAACCTACCATGCGGCTATGCCTCTAAGTCGTGCCCCGACACGTGGGAGATATAGCCGCATTGTTGGTGTGACATGTCACGACCTCTCGATTTTGATTGACAGAAAACATAGCCTCGACGATCCCCATGTGTAGTTGATCTCATCAACCGTGCACATAGCCGATCTCATAAACGACAACAGATCTCATCTATCGCCTCCACATATTCTATTATGCATACTGATGACCCACAAGTATAGGGGATCTATCGTAGTCCTTTCGATAAGTAAGAGTGTCGAACCCAACGAGGAGCAGAAGGAAATGATAAGCGGTTTTCAGCAAGGTATTCTCTGCAAGTACTGAAATAAATGGTAACAGATAGTTTTGTGATACGATAAATTGTAACGAGCAACAAGTAACAAAAGTAAATAAAGTGCAACAAGGTGGCCCCATCCTTTTGTAGCAAAGGAAAAGCCGGAACAAACTCTTATAATAGGAAAAGCGCTCCCGAGGACTCATGGGAATATCGTCAAGCTAGTTTTCATCACGTTCATATGATTCGCGTTCGATACTTTGATAATTTTATATGTGGGTGGACCGGTGCTTGGGTGTTGTTCATACTTGAACAAGCATCCCACTTATGATTAACCTCTATTGCAAGCATCCGCAACTACAACAAAAGTATTAAGGTAAACCTAACCATAGCATGAAACATGTGGATCCAAATCAGCCCTTTACGAAGCAACACATAAACTAGGGTTTAAGCTTCTGTCACTCTAGCAACCCATCATCTACTTATTACTTACCAATTCCTTCCTCTAGGCCCAAATACTGGTGAAGTGTTATGTAGTCAACGTTCACATAACACCACTAGAGGCTAGACAACATACATCTTATCAAAATATAAAACGAATACCAAATTCACATGACTACTAATAGCAAGACTTCTCCCTTGTCCTCAGGAACAAACGTAATTACTCACAAATCATATTCATGTTCATAATCAGAGGGGTAATAATATGCATATAGGATCTGAACATATGATCTTCCACCAATTAATCCAACTAGCATCAACTACAAGGAGTAATCAACACTACTAGCAACCTACTAGCACCAATCCCGGACTTTGAGACAAGAATTGGATACAAGAGATGAACTAGGGTTTGGAGATAAGATGGTGTAGGTGAAGATGTTGATGGAGATTTCCCTCTCCCGATGAGAGGAGCGTTGGTGATGACGATGGTGATGATTTCTCCCTCCGGGAGGGAAGTATCCCCGGCAAAACAGCTCTGCCGGAGCTCTAGATTGGATCCACCAAGGTTCCGCCTCGTGGCGGCGGAGTCTCGTCCCGAAAAGTTCCTCTTTATTTTTTTCTCATCAAAAGACTTCATATAGGAGAAGATGGACGTCGGAGAGCCACCAAGGGGCCCACGAGGTAGGGGGCGCGCCCTAGGGGGGGCACCCTCGTGAGAAGGGTGTGGGCCCCCTGGCCTTCATCTTTTGCGAGGATTTTTCTTTATTTATTTTTAAGACGTTCCGTGGAGTTTCAGGACTTTTGGAGTTGCGCAGAATAGGTCTCTAATATTTGCTCCTTTTCCAGCCCAGAATTCCAGCTGCCGGCATTCTCCCTCTTTATGTAAACCTTGTAAAATAAGAGAGAATAGCCATAAGTATTATGACATAAAGTGAAATAACAGTCCATAATGCAATAAATATCGATATAAAAGCATGATGCAAAATGGACGTATCACATACAATATGAATTCAATTCTTATAGCAGAGGCTCTGATACCACTGTTGGGTTCTATGGTAGGGTGCGTCGACTACAAATTAAAATTTTCCTACGTGCAGAAAAACCAAGAACATGCTACGGGAGATGGATCATAGTTCATTACCACTAGACGCGCAATGTCGTGCAGTGGAAGAAGAGTTGGTGCAGCGCGTCCGCATGGATCGTCTCCTCCTTGTCCGATCTCTCTCGAACAACCGGTCGCCGGATCCCACATCCAAGTTCGCCGGAGCGGCACAAGTGCACCGCCTCTAATGGTATCCATGCGTGCAGGAGGAACATCGTGCGGCGGACTACTAGGTCCGATCACATAACTGGCTACGAGTGGAGGTGTCTATTCGCAACACATGCAAACCCTAGTGACAGTGCCGAAGCAATCAATCGCATGAGTGTGCGGCACATCCAATATATATATAGGCATCCGTCGTGGGCTCAACACTTGGGCCTCACACGGACCCTAAAGCCCATAAGTCTACTCGGCCACAATCTGAATACAGCTCGGATCACATCCGACCAGTGTCCTCGGATCTGACCTTGTAGGTTCCTTCCCTTAAGCGCGCGACCCCTTAGGTTCAAGCTTGCTTGGTCATAGTTCGGATCACCTCTGAACTGCATGGTTGGTAGCGGCCCCTAGCAAGGCATGTCAAACACCAAGCAGACTATGAAGCTGGTTAGGCGAACCTGTACGTCATACTTCCATTCCTTTTGCCACATGGTATATGTTGTCGGGCTCAAGGCGAGTCTGTCATCTTTGTGCTAGCCCGACCTCTTTCTCGTTCCAGTGATGCCGACCACAAACCATATTATCTCATAATCCTTGTCGCATGGCCATGCTTATCCTGGTCGGATCACATGAGGGGCCCAAAGTATATCTCTCCTGATCGGAGGGGCAAATCCCGTCTTGCTTGACCATTCATGTCTCGTAACATGGGTCTGGACAAGCCTGAAACCTACCTTTGTAACTACCCAGTCATGGAGTAGCGTTTGGTTGGCCCAAAGCAAGTCTGTCACCATGCTGAGTTCATGCGCCAGCTCAGGTCTTAGGTCATAGTACGTATGTTGTACTAGAGACACACAGATGACATATCGCTGCCTCTCATAGTTGGGTCTGTCCGACTCGGACCTTATAAAGACTCGGATCCGACTACTTCGAATCCAACCAGATCCTTTCAAGTCCATATTATCCAGTTAGCATCCAATGCCCGATGGCTAGTGAGACCAAGCCATCGACCGTGTTATATGCTAGTCTAGTTGGTTGCACGTCCACACAGCCCTTTCGACTAGGGACGTTTTAGGACAGTCATCATACAATGCATAGTCCCACAAACAAGTCACGTACTTGCTGATACACATCATTGATAATGTCCAAGGACTATCTTTATTCATAAACACATAGGAAATATCATCATACATGATTGCCTCTAGGGCATATCTCCAACAAGGTGCGCCCTAGTGTCTTGTGCCCACCAGGGTACGCTTCCTGGAAGTTTCTTATTTTCCTAATTTTCTAAATATTCCAAAACTGACAAAAGATATTTTTGCGGACTTTTCGGAGTCCCTTTATTTACCATGTACCTCCTTATTTTCACGATTCTGGAGTGTTCTGGAAGGATTATTTTATGTGTTCTTCCGGTGTCATGGTTTGATAACATTACACTACTAGGGAAAACCTTATACATAGAACTTTAGCAGTAGCGCGGGTCAAAGAAGTACGCTGGTGCTAAGTAGCAGTAGCGCGCCTGTGCAAACCGCGCTGTAGATAAAGTTTTAGCAGTAGCGCGTCTTGTTCTAAACACGTTACTACTAAAATTCCCACGGCTTAGCCAATAGGCTACACATAGTAGTAGCGACCTATATCGAACCGCGCTACCGCTACTTTCTTTGTAGCAGCGCATTTTAATCTAAACTCTCTACTGCTAAAGGATATAAAATTATATGGAAAGCACATAGAAAGGTAATTGAAAATGAAAGAAATTGAATAAGGTGAAAGGAAAAAAATAAAATGTGAAGAAAACTAAATGAAAAAGGGGG
>NC_053026.1:296169604-296183409 GCF_003073215.2 Triticum urartu | reverse complement strand
AGCCACCCACATCTTCAAGGGTGGCTTCGAAGCAATGAGTCTAAGTGCAGCATCTGAGAACTTTGGCTTTGGAGCCCTAGCAAAAAGTCTTGCAGGTGGACAATAGTACTCATAAGAATAAGCAGAGTAGTTCTTGGTCTTATGAACAAGGCGGTTTGATGAAACACGCTCATATTCATAGGCCTGAGTATGGCTTCCCTGCAAAACATTTGCATTAGTGCGACTCAGGTGAGTCCTTTGTCTGTATGAAGCCTTTGGACCATATGAAGCCTGTGGTCTGGGGTTTGTCTTCTTCACTTGTGGTGTCATGGCGACATTCACAGGAAGATTCTCCAACAACCTTTTCGGCACCCAGACTTTCTTCATAGGTGGCCCATTCCTGCAGTTAGTACCAATATACCTGGCAAACACTTCACCATTCTGATTCTTAAACAGCTTATAGTTTGCATCAAAGGATTCATCAATAACAATGGGATTAGCACAAGTGAAGCCAGACAGGGTGGATGGATCCACTGAAGGTTCCTTTGCAGCAACCCATGTGGTTTTGGGGTACTGCTCAGGTTTCTAGTAAGAGCCATCAACATTCATTTTCCTTTCGAACCCAAGACCCTCTTTCCTAGGGTTTTGGTTCAGGATCTGCCGTTTGAGGACATCACATAGTGTCTGATGCCCTTTGAGACTTTTGTACATCCCTGTTTCAAGCAATGTCTTCAACCTAGCATTTTCATCAGCAATAGCAGTGGTATCCTCAGCAGAGGGGTTAGTTACCACATCAACAGTTGAAGATATTGCAATAGTAGCAGCAGTAGAACATCCAGCAACAGAAGTAGCGTTGTCACGCTCAATGCATTTAAGACATGGTGGTTCAAATCCTTCCTGAGCGGAACTGATCTGTTTGGCACGAAGTGACTCGTTTTCCTTTTGAAGATCTTCATGAGCCGCTCTCAATTTCTCAAGATCTTGCTTCCTTTGAAGATAATCATAGGAAAGTTTTTCATGAGTTGTTGAGAGCGTTTCATGACGACTTTCAAGTTCCTCATACTTGACATGAAGATTTTTTATGTCTTCAATTAAGGACTGAGATTGAGTCATTTCAGCGTCTAACAGGTCATCGCTTTTGTCTAACAGTTTTTGAATATGTTCCATAGCTTTCTGTTGTTCAGTTGCAATTTTAGCAAGTGTTTTGTAGCTGGGTTTGGAACCACAATCAGAGTCATCTTCACTGGATGTTTGATAGTGAGTAGTGCGTGTGTTTACCTTGGCACCGCGTGCCATGAAGCAGTAGGTGGGAGCGGAGTAGTCCTTGTCATTTGCATCGGTGTCGGTGATGAAGTCATTGTCTTCAGTGTTGAAGATGGACTTGGCAACGTATGCTGTAGCCAGACTTGCAACGCCAGAATCGGACTCCTCCTCAGACTCCACCTCCGCCTCCTCAGAAGCGGACTCCTCCTCTGAATCCATTTCCTTGCCAACAAACGCACGAGCCTTGCCAGATGAGCTCTTCTTGTGTGATGAAGACTTTGAGGAAGACTTGGAAGAAGACTTTGAGTATTTCTTCTTCTTCTTGTCGTCAGAATCATACTCCATGCTCTTCTTCTTCTTCTCGTTGTTCTCATTGTCCCACTACAGACACTCAGAGATGTAGTGGCCAGGTTTCTTGCATTTGTGGCATGTTCTCTTCTTGTAGTCATGAGCAGAAGCTTCATCATTCCTTGAGCTTGATCGTGAAGACTTTCTGAAGCCTTTCTTCTTGGTGAATTTTTGGAACTTCTTCACAAGCATAGCAAGCTCCTTTCCAATGTCTTCAGGATCATCAGAACTGCTGTCAGATTCTTCTTCAGATGAGGAGAGAGCTTTTGCCTTCAAGGCACGAGTTCACCCGTAGTTGGGACCGTAGATGTCTCTTTTCTCAGAAAGCTGAAACTCATGTGTGTTGAGCCTTTCAAGTATGTCAGACGGATCGAGTGTCTTGAAGTCAGGACGTTCTTGAATCATCAGGGCTAGGGTGTCAAACGAGCTGTCAAGTGATCTCAGGAGTGTCTTGACGACTTCATGCTTGGTGATCTCAGTAGCGCCGAGGGCGTGAAGCTCATTTGTGATGTCAGTGAGTCGATCAAACGTGAGCTGGACATTCTCATTGTCGTTTCTCTTGAAGCAGTTGAAGAGGTTGCGAAGGACACTAATTCTCTGATCTCTCTAGGTTGAGACGCCTTCGTTGACCTTGGAGAGCCAGTCCCAGACTAGCTTAGATGTTTCCAAAGCACTCACACGGCCATACTGTCCTTTGGTCAGATGACCACAGATGATGTTCTTGGTAGTGGAGTCCAGTTGAACAAACTTCTTGACATCAGCAGCGGTGACACCTTCACCCGCCTTGGGAACGCCATTCTTGACGACATACCATAGGTCGACATCAATGGCTTCAAGATGGATGCGCATCTTATTCTTCCAGTAGGGATATTCAGTTCCATCGAAGACTGGGCACGCAGCGGAGACTTTGATTATCCCTGCAGTCGACATATCTAAAACTCCAGGTGGTTAAACCGAATAACACAGAACAAGGGAGTACCTTGCTCTGATACCAATTGAAAGTGCTAGTGATCGACTAGAGGGGGGTGAATAGGCGATTTTTATGGAAGTCTTCAAAACATGGAAGTTTCGAAGACAAATGATAGAAATAACCCTATTACCATGCAGCGGAAGGTAGACTACACTAAGCAAGCCATAGTCAAGTATTCAATGAAGTGAAAGCACAACGACTAATAGCAGCTAGGCAGTATAGATCAGGTAGGTAGATAGTATGAAGCCAATCAGAACAAGCAGTCACTCAGTGAAGACAAAGGATAATGCAAACAGGCAATGACTTCACAAGGACCAACTGTAAATAAAGAGATGGGAAGGATAGAACCAGTGACTCATTGAAGACAATGATTTGTTGGACTAGTTCCAGTTGCTGTGACAATTGTACGTCTGGTTAGGGAGGCTGAGATTCAACTCACAAGACCATGTCTTCACCTTATTCCCCTTGAGCTAAGGACACCCAGTCCTCGCCCAATCGCTCTGGTAAGTCTTCAAGGTAGACTTCCGAACCTTCACAGACTTCGTTCACCGGCGATCCACAATGACTCTTGGATGCTCAGAACATGACGCCTAACCGGCTGGAGGATTCATAGTCCTCAAGTGTAATAAGTCTTCAGATCACACAGACAGGAAGACTTAAGTGATGCCTAACTCTCTTTGGCTCTGGGTGTTTAGGGCTTTATCCTCGCAAGGAATTCTCTCTCAAAGGCTTCGAGGTGAGTTGCTCTCAAACGACAAAAGCCGTACACTAACTCTGAGTAGCCAACCGTTTATGGTTGTAGGGGGTGGGCTATTTATAGCCACTAGGAAACCCGACCTGATTTGTCCGAAATGACCCTGGGTCACTACGGAACTGACACGTGTTCCAACGGTCAGATTTCAAACACACACGACAACTTTACTTGGGCTACAAGCAAAGCTAACTTATCCAACTCTGAATAAGATTTGCTCTCATAGTCTTCACTCAAAGACATAGGATTTTGGTTAAGCATCACTTCAGTCATTCTGACTGGTTCTCTTGGACCCCACTTAACAGTACGGTGGCTCCTATGACTCAACAAAGAAGAAAAAGAACGACGAAACTACTAAGTCTTCGCGCTCCATAGTCTTCACGCGATGTCTTCTCTTGTCATAGTCTTCAATGTGAATGTAACGCCCCAGTTATACTTTCCATATTTGTATCCAACTCTTGCCGTTTCCGGTGTTAAGTTATATTTATTTCTCGTGTTCGGGTCTTTGTCTCCGTGTGTTGTTTTCTTTTCCGTGCATCTCTTATCATTTCATCACGTGCATTGCATTTGCATACATGTTCATCTCATGCATTCGAGCATTTTCCCCGTTGTCCGTTTTGCATTCCGGCGCTTCGTTCTCCTCCGGTGGCCTTTTCTAGCGTTCTTTCGTGTGTGGGGATTAAACATTTCCGGATTGGACCGAGACTTGCCATGCGGCCTTGGTTTACTACCGGTAGACCGCCTGTCAAGTTTCGTATCATTTGGACTTCGTTTGATACTCCAACGGTTAACCGAGGGACCGAAAAGGCCTCGTGTGTGTTGCAGCCCAACACCCCCCAAATTTGGCCCAAAACCCACCAAACCCTACTCCATGTCCTAGAGCGTTCGATCACGATCGCGTGGGCGAAAACCACACCTCATTTGGACTCTCCTAGCTCCCTCTATGCCTATTTAAAGGCCCCCCATTTTCGGATCTCGGATTCTCCCCGTCCTCCTCCTAAAAAAAATAGATCAAACCCCCCCCCACCGATGGACGTGTCCGGATCCGGCCGGACAACGTCCGCCCGATCCGCCTCGCCCAACCGGCGTCCGCCACGTGGCCCGCCGCCGCCGCACCGACGGGCCCGCGCGGAGCCCGAGGCCGCCTCGCCGCCGCCCGCCTCCTCCTTCGCCCGTGGCCGCCGCCGCCCGCCGCCCTCGTCGCCGGCGCCGCCCCGCCGCCGCCTCTCCTCGCCCCCGCACCGCCGGCCCCGCCGCCTCCTCGCCGCGCCGCCGCGGGACGCCGCCCCCGCCGGCGCCGCCGACCGCCGCCGCCGCCCCGCCCTCCGGTCCCCTCGTCGCCGGCCGCTGCCTCCTTCCCCGTCGTCGCCGGTGAACAGTACCACCGCCGCCTCGGTATCCGTGCCCGATCCAGATCTGGATCTGGGATATTTCGGTTGACTTTCTCCTCCCGAAACCCTAATTTTCGAGCAATCTTTAACTGCTTGTATCTCCGCAACCGTAGCTCTGTTTTGGGCGTATGATATATCAAAATCTTCGTCTCGACATGTACATCATTTAATTCAATTGCATCATTTGCATTTGAGGTCATCTTGTTGCCCAAAATGCTGTTAGAAGGAGCCTTCGTGAGTTAAATTGCAGATCCGTTAGTTCATCATGCACTTTTGTCATTTTTGCCATGTTTAATCCGTGCATGATATGCCTGTGCCCCTTTGGGATGAATTGTTAAGCATTTTGTCTTCTTTCCAGAGGTTCCACCCATGCATTTTTAGGATGTGTGTGTTGTCTTGTGCAAGCTTGCGAAGAGAGGTACCTGAGATTGCTGATTTCAGGGACTTAGTGATTTTCACTAAGTCTGGGATATTTTAGTTCATGATGCCATATGTCCAGCTTGTTTCCTAGTGATCCGTGCCTCTTTTGAGGATGATAAGTAAGGGAGTTTCGATATTTATGTTATGCTCTATCCATCCATGTCTTTGTTTGCATATGTGGAGTGCTCTAGGTTGACTCAATCGAGCTCAACCTTTACTTCGTTGTTAATCTGGGCAGATCGTCAACTTGTTTGCGATTTTGCCGATGCTACCGTTAGTGTTCCATGCATGCTATGCCTTTGTTCTTGCCATGTGTATCTAGCATATTGTGTCTTCTTTCTGGATATATGCTTTCCTTGCCATGACTTGCACCGTAGTGAGTGTATCGAGCTCGTTTACATGCCTTCGTGAGTTATAATTTCAGCATGTCTCAGTTTTCACTAAGTCTGAAAACTGATTGTGTTCGAGCTATGTTCGTGAGCTCGGTAGAGTATTTTGTGAACCCTTTTGGCCCCAGGTCACTTTGGGTGTTTTGTTAAGATTGTTGAGTAGCTCCATGCCATGTTCTTACTTGTCATGTTCAGGTTACCTATCATGTTGTTTTGCTGCTCCGAAGAGAGCATCGTGATCTGAAATTTCAGACAAGTGTTAATTTCACTAAGTCTGGAATCTGTTTTGCATTTGCGATTTTGCCATGCTTGTTTGAACCTCTTAATGGATGAATTTGCCTATGGCTCAGTGCTAGTGTTTTGTTAACCATCTTGTGCAAATCACTGCCATGTATTTTGTTTTCATGTTTGGTGGCTGTAGCATGTGCATTTCGTTGCATTTAGATGCCTACTTGCTGTAAATCGCAGACCGGTGTCATATCTTAAAACGCTTGCCATTTCCAAACCGTAACTCCGATTCCAATGATCTTTATATCGTTTTCAAGCGATTTCACCCCCTCTATCCAGTGGCACCCTTGGAATTCCAAGTTGAGGCCAGGTTCATGCATTTCCTGTCATATCTTGCATTTTGCATCCCGCATCGCATCCCGCATAGCATGTCATCATTTCATCATATTGCTTGGTCTTGCACGTGGTTGATTGTATCCTTGTTGCTTGTTTGTCTTGTTTGGGTAGAGCCGGGAGACGAGTTCGCTACCGAGGAGCCCGTTGAGTTTGCTTGTGAGGGTCCAGTCAACTTTGACAACTGTGCAGGCAAGATGATCATACCCTCGAAATCACTACTATCTTTGCTATGCTAGTTTGCTCGCTCTTTTGCTTTGCCACTGCTACGATGCCTACCACTTGCTTGTCAGCCTCCCAATTGCATGATTGAACCTCTAACCTACCATTGTCCTAGCAAACCGTTGATTGGCTATGTTACCGCTTTGCTCAGCCCTTCTTATAGCGTTGTTAGTTGCAGGTGAAGATTGGAGCCGTTCCTTACTGGAACATTTATTTACTTGTTGGGATATCATTATATTGCCATGTTATCTTAATGCATCTATATACTTGGTAAAGGGTGGAAGGCTCGGCCTCTCGCCTAGTGTTTTGTTCCACTCTTGCCGCCCTAGTTTCCGTCATATCGGTGTTATGTTCCCGGATTTGCGTTCCTTACGCGGTTGGGTTATAATGGGAACCCCTTGGTAGTTCGCCTTGTTTAAAGCTTTTCCAGCAATGCCCAACCTTGGTTTTACCATTTTCCTCCTAGCCTTTTCTTTCCCTTGGGTTCTGCAGACTCAAGGGTCATCTTATTTTAACCCCCCCCCCCCGGGCCAGTGCTCCTCTGAGTGTTGGTCCCACTGAGCGATGTCCGAGGCTACCAGGGGCAACTCTGGGCTGGCTTACCCGACGTCTGGCTCATCTGAGTGTGCCCTGAGAAAGAGATATGTGCAGCTCCTATCGGGATTTGTCGGCACATTCGGGCGGTGTTGCTGGTCTTGTTTTAACCTGTCGAATTGTCTTGTTGTACCGGGTTACCGAGTCTGATCGGTGTGTCTCGGGTGGAGGTCTTATCCTTCGTTGACCGTGAGAGCTTGTCATGGGCTAAGTTGGGACTCCCCTGCAGGGATTGAACTTTCGAAAGCCGTGCCCGCGGTTATGGGCAGATGGGAATTTGTTAATGTCCGGTTGTAGATAACTTAAACCTTAATTAATTAAAATGAATCAACTGAGTGTGTTGCCGTGATGGCCTCTTCTCGGCGGAGTCCGGGAAGTGGACACGGTGTTGGAGTAATGCTTGCGCAGGTTGTTCCCTCTAGTTTCTCGCTCGTGCTTGCCTCCTCTTCTCGCTCTCCTTTGCGAATAAGTTAGCCACCCTATATGCTAGTCGCTTGCTGCAACTCCACATATATCTGCCTTATTCATTCCTATTAGCTTAAATAGTCTTGATCACGTGGGTGTGAGATTGCTGAGTCCCTGTGGCTCACAGATACTTCAACTCCAGATGCAGGTCCAGGTGATTCCGCTCCAGGTGACGAGTACGAGCTCAAGTGGGAGTTCGACGAGGACTCTCAGCGTTATTATGTTTCCTTTCCCGATGATCAGTAGTGGTGCCTAGTTGGGGTTCGATTCAGGGCCTTGTCGCATGTTGGGTTCTTTTCCATTTTGGCGCCGTAGTCGGGCCATGAGTGATTGCTTGATGGATGTTATTTATGTACTCTAATGTGACGTGGCGAGTGTAAGCCAACTATGTTATCTCCCCCTTTTATTATGTGTTACATGGGATGTTGTAATGATTGCCCGACTTGCGACATTGCTTTCAATGCGGTTATGTCTCTAAGTCGTGCCTCGACACGTGGGAGCTATAGCCCCATCGAGGGCGTTACAAGTTGGTATCAGAGCCTTCCCCGACCTTAGGAGCCCCATTGCTTGATCGTCTTAGCAGCCGAGTTGTGTCTAGAAAAATGTTTTGAGTCACTTAGGAATTATATATCGGAGAGTTAGGAATTCTTTTTACTTCCCAGTCTCCTCATCGCTCTGGTAAGGCATCCTGACGTAGAGTTTTGACTCTTCTCTTCTCAAATTTCACTAAAAAAAATTTTTAGGATCACGCGAGTATCTTAGTTTTGTTCCGATAGTCTTGTGACGAGAACATTGTTCTTGGTGCCTCCTGTCTTTAGGGGTTGTGGCAGTGTCCCGGGGAGTTGAGCTCCGAGGTGTTCTCGTCACAATTTTATCGTTGCAATTCTGGTATACTTGAGATTTGTGCGCGACATCGAAAATCTCTTTTATGCAGTTCTTGGTGAGATAACCTCGACGCCACCCAGTACTGGGGCGGGAGTTCGGGAGTATCGCCATAACTTGTATAACGGATGCTTTTCGAAGGTTGAGATAGATGGTTTCCGAAGGTTTCTTGGTTATGTGTTGAAGGATGGATACAGCTGGATGTAGGATTTGCTAGCTTGGGTGAGATATTATGCTTCCCCTGTATCCCCAACACCTGATTGCATAACCGGGAAAATTTCGGGAATTTCATAGGTGGGAATTCAAGTAGCCTTAGGATATCTTTCCGACAGATGTATGATATGAAATTGGGGTTCGACGTCTAGTGGTTCGCCTATTCACGGTCGATTTTACAGTGGTCTTGTTGTGTCTTAAAGAGTCCTTGGCTATGCTGACTCGGGGACGCTTCGTATGTCATGTGCACTGCCTTGTACATGATGGTGTTGTACGATCGAGCCCGTGTAGGTCCCACCACGAAAACTTCGGACGAAATTTCTATCATGTATTTGTTCCGGCTTATTCCTTAAGTCAACCCTTGGTTTTATTTCGAGTTGTGGCATTCGTTTTGCTTCGACGTCATATGATAATTCCATCCCTCGTTGTTGTACCCATTCTACCTGATTCTTCGTGGCTTCGCAATTTAGGAATATGTGACCACTTCAAGAGAAATGCATTCGTTCATTTTGTTCGGATGTGAAGACTATATGTTGCTATTTTCATTCCGTTGGATTCAGCTTCAATATTTATCTGTCATGTGCTAATGGTGGTCAACCTCTTCAGGATGGCTCCTCCAACGCGCACGACTCCGAATCCTGATCCGCCTCCACCTCCGCCTCCCCCAGAAGCATGGCAAGCCGTGATGGCCGCAACCAATGCAAACACTCAGCTGATCATGCAAATTCTCCAAGAGCGCAATCAAGGCAGCAATCAGAGTCACTTTGCTACACTCAACCAGTTCCTTGCTAACGGGCCAAAGACTTTCAGTAATTGTGTTGAGGCAACCGATGCTGACGATTGGCTTGTGGATCTGTGTAAGCATTTCGAGTGCAGCAACGTCAGGCCTGAGGACTTTGTGAAATTCGCTTCCTTCCAACTCAAAGATCAGGCTGCAGAGTGGTTCCAGGAGTACAAGGATTCCAGAGGTGGACGTGTTATCACTTGGGATGATTTCCGTCAAGATTTCCGCGCTCATCACATTCCGCAGAGCGTGGTTGAAAGCAAGCGTGAGGAATTCCGCAATCTGAAGCAAGGCTCTTTGTCTGTCTATGACTACAACAAATTGTTCCAGAAACTTGCCCGCCAAGCAGGACGTGCCTGATGAGAAGAGCATGATCTATCAGTTCAGGGGTGGTCTTCGTGAGGAAATTCAGCTCGCTCTTGTCCTCTTCGAGCCGTTGAGATACGATGAGTTCTACAACATGGCACTGAAGCAAGAGGCTGCTCAGTTGAGGTGTGATGCTTCCAGGAAGCGAGTCAGAGATGTTACTCCTTCTTCCTCTACTCAAGTGGCCAAGCAGCAGAAGTATTGGCTTCCTCCTCCTCCGTTCCGTCAGCCGTATCAGCAGAAGAGCAAAGGTGGCAGTGGTTCTTCCCACCCACCCAACCCAGGCTTTCAGAACAAGTCTTCGTCTCAAGCTCCAAGACCGAGTGCTCCGTATCACCGTCCGCTTTCAGAGGTCACGTGCAACAAGTGCCAACAGAAGGGTCACTATGCCAACAAGTGTTTCAACCAGAGGCGTCTTCCTCCTCCTCCTGTGAGATCGGCAAGTACAGCTGTGGTCAAGCATAACCCCAAGTCCGCCAAGGTCAATTTGATGAATGCAGCTCAGGCAGAGGACTTGTCAGATGTGATCATGGGTAACCTTCCTGTTAACGATATTCCTGCAAAAGTTCTTTTTGACATGGGTGCATCGCATTGTTTCATCTCGAGGCCATTTGTTTCTAAGCATGAGTTGCCTTTGCAAGATTTGCCTAGTCAGTTATCTGTGGTTTCTCTGGGTAAATTTATGAACGCAAGCGCGTTTGCCCCAGATGTTTCTATCACATTGGGCGATTACAAGTTTCTCTCTTCTCCGGTGGTTCTTGGCAATTCTGACATTGATCTTATTCTTGGGATGGACTGGCTCTCTAAACACAAGGCTCACCTCGATTGTGCAGCCAGGCAGATTCAACTGACGCATTCGTCTGAGGATGTCATTGTCTTTGCCGCTCGGGATAATACCATCCGGTTGTTTTCTCTCAATGAGAAGGGTGAATTGGATGCTATTTCGCAGATTCCGGTTGTTTGTGAGTATCAAGACGTTTTTCCAGAAGAACTCCCAGGCATGCCTCCAAACCGGCCGGTTGAATTTGTTATTGAACTTGAGCCCGGTACGGAACCTGTATGCAAACGTCCCTACAAGCTCGGCCCCGAAGAGTTGAAGGAGTTGAAGAAACAACTCGATGAGCAAGAAAGATTGGGTCTCATCCGGCCTAGTACTTCTCCGTGGGGTTGTGGTGTTCTTTTTGTGAAGAAGAAGGATGGATCGAGTCGACTTTGTGTTGATTACCGTCCAGTGAACAAGAAGACCATCAAGAACAAATACCCACTTCCCAACATCAATGAGCTGTTCGAACAACTCAAGGGTGCTCAAATATTCTCCAAGCTTGATCTCCGTATGGGTTATCACCAGATTCGCATTCGTGAAGAAGATATTCCCAAGATAGCATTCAGAACAAGCTTTGGTTCATATGAATACACTGTCATGTCTTTTGGCCTCGCCAACGCTCCTCTGACGTTCTCTCGCATGATGAACTTCATCTTCAACGCCTACACCAATGACTTCGTTTTGGTCTATCTCGATGACATTCTGGTTTTCTCGAAGAACAAGGAAGATCATGCCAAGCACTTGCGTTTGGTTCTTGATAAGCTCAGGGAAAATCAGTTCCACGCCAAGTTCTCCAAGTGTGAATTTTGGCTCGATGAGGTTCTTTATCTTGGTCATATCATCTCTGCCAAGGGCATTTCCGTGAATCCCGAGAAGGTATCCGCAATTGTGAATTGGGAACCTCCTCAGAATGTGAAGCAACTCCGCAGTTTTCTCGGTCTCGCAAGCTATTGCCGAAGATTCGTTGAAAACTTTTCCAAGATCGCGAAGCCTCTCTCAAATCTTCTTCAGAAGCACGTCAAGTATGTTTGGTCTCCGGAGTGTGATATTGCTTTCAACACTTTGAAAGAGAAGTTGATCACTGCTCCAGTTCTGACTCCGCCTGATGAATCCAAGCCGTACGAGGTCTTTTGTGATGCCTCCCTCCAAGGTCTCGGTGCAGTTTTGATGCAAGAGAAGAAAGTGGTTGCTTATACCTCTCGCCAGTTGAAGCCTAATGAGAAGAACTACCCCACTCATGATCTTGAGTTGGAGGCAGTTGTGCATGCTCTTTTGACTTGGAGACATCTTCTATTGGGAAGAAAAGTGGACATTTTCACTGATCACAAGAGTCTCAAGTACATCTTCACTCAGCCTAATCTCAACCTAAGGCAAACTCGATGGGTCGAAATGATTCAAGAGTATAATCCGAGTATTGAGTATACTCCAGGCAAGGCCAATGTGATTGCTGACGCTTTGAGCAGAAAGGCCTATTGCAACAGTCTGATTCTCAAGCCTTATCAACCCGAGCTTTGTGAAGCTTTCTGCAAGCTGAATCTGCAAGTTGTTCCTCAAGGTTTCCTCGCCAACCTTCAAGTCTCTCCTACCTTAGAAGACCAGATTCGCCAAGCACAGCTTCTTGATGCTATGGTGAAAAAGGTGAAGATTGGGATTGCCAAGAGTCAGTCCAAGTACAAGTGCTACCGCCTTGATGACAAGAACACTCTCTTCTTCGAGGATCGTATTGTTGTGCCCAAAGGTGAACTTCGTAAAGTGATCATGAACGAGGCTCACAACTCTCTCCTCTCCATCCACCCTGGTAGTACGAAGATGTATCAGGATCTCAAGCAAGCTTATTGGTGGACTCGAATGAAGCGCGAGATCGCTCAATTCGTGAATGAATGTGATGTCTGCAGAAGAGTGAAGGCAGAACACCAAAGGCCAGCAGGTCTCCTCCAACCTCTTGCCATTCCAGAATGGAAGTTTGACCACATTGAAATGGACTTCGTGACTGGGTTTCCAAAGTCCAAGCGTGGCAATGATGCTATATTTGTTGTCATCGACAAGCTCACCAAAGTGGCTCATTTTCTGCCTATCAAAGAGTCGATCACTGCAGCTCAATTGGCGGAACTCTATACCTCTCGCATTGTCTCTCTGCACGGTATTCCTCAAGTGATCTCTTCAGACCGTGGCAGCATCTTTACCTCGAAGTTTTGGGATTCTTTTCAGAAGGCCATGGGCACCAACATTCGCTTCAGCACAGCTTTTCATCCTCAAACAAGCGGTCAAGTCGAGCGTGTCAACCAGATTCTTGAAGATATGCTCAGGGCTTGTGTGATCTCCTTCGGCATGAAGTGGGAGGATTGTCTTCCTTATGCTGAATTCTCCTATAACAACAGTTTTCAAGCAAGTTCGGGCAAGGCCCCCTTTGAAATTCTGTATGGCAGGAAGTGCCGTACCCCTCTCAACTGGTCTGAAACCGGTGAACGTCAGCTGCTGGGTAATGACTTAATCACAGAAGCAGAAGAAATGTGCAAAGTCATTCGTGATAACCTCAAAGCAGCCCAATCCCGCCAGAAGAGCTACTATGATAGTAAGCACCGTGATTTGGCTTTCGAGATCGGAGATCATGTATACCTCCGCGTCTCTCCTATGAAAGGTACTCGTCGCTTCGGTATCAAAGGGAAGCTTGCCCCTAGATACGTGGGACCTTTCAAGATTGCTAGCAAGAGAGGCGACCTCGCCTATCAGCTCGAGCTTCCTTCAAACTTTGCCAATGTTCATGATGTGTTCCATGTCTCCCAACTCCGAAAGTGCTTCAAGACGCCTGAACGCACCGTCAACTTCGAGGACATTGAGCTCCAAGAAGATCTTTCTTATCGTGAGCACCCAATTGCTATTCTTGAAGAGACTGAACGCAAGACTCGCAACAAGTCAATCAAATTTCTCAAAGTCAAGTGGTCTCACCATTCCGACCGTGAAGCTACATGGGAACGCGAGGATCACCTCCGTTCTGAGTACCCGGAGTTCTTTCAGTCCTAGATCTCGGGACGAGATCTTTTCGTAGTGGTGGAGTGTTGTAACGCCCCAGTTATACTTTCCATATTTGTATCCAACTCTTGCCGTTTCCGGTGTTAAGTTATATTTATTTCTCGTGTTCGGGTCTTTGTCTCCGTGTGTTGTTTTCTTTTCCGTGCATCTCTTATCATGTCATCACGTGCATTGCATTTGCATACATGTTCATCTCATGCATTCGAGCATTTTCCCCGTTGTCCGTTTTGCATTCCGGCGCTTCGTTCTCCTCCGGTGGCCTTTTCTAGCGTTCTTTCGTGTGTGGGGATTAAA
>NC_053026.1:296153987-296168604 GCF_003073215.2 Triticum urartu | reverse complement strand
CAGCATAAGAAGAATTACATTAAATTATGCCAAGTAGCACTCCGCATCAAAAAATTCTGTTTTTATCATTTACCTACTCGAGGACGAGCAGGAATTAAGCTTGGGGATGCTTGATACGTCTCCAACGTATCTATAATTTTTGATTGCTCCATGCTATATTATCTACTGTTTTGGACATTATTGGGCTTTATTATCCACTTTTATATTATTTTTGGGACTAACCTATTAACCGGAGGCCCAGCCCAGAATTGTTGTTTTTGCCTGTTTTAGGGTTTCGAAGAAAAGGAATATCAAACAGAGTCCAAACGGAATGAAACCTTCGGGAACGTGATTTTCTCAACGAACAAGACAGGAGACTTGGACCCTACGTCAAGACACAAAAGAGGAGGCCACGAGGTAGGGCGCGCCTACCCCCCAGGCGCGCCCTCCACCCTCGTGGGCCCCCTGTTGCTCCACCGACGTACTCCTTCCTCCTATATATACCTACGTACCCCCAAACGATCAGATACGGAGCCAAAACCCTAATTCCACGCCGCAACTTTCTGTATCCACGAGATCCCATCTTGGGGCCTGTTCCGGAGCTCCGCCGGAGGGGGCATCGATCACGGAGGGCTTCTACATCAACACCATAGCCTCTCCGATGAAGTGTGAGTAGTTTACCTCAGACCTACGGGTCCATAGTTAGTAGCTAGATGGTTTCTTCTCTCTTTTTGGATCTCAATACAATGTTCCCCCCCTCTCTTGTGGAGATCTATTCGATGTAATCTTCTTTTTGCGGTGTGTTTGTTGAGACCGATGAATTGTGGGTTTATGATCAAGTCTATCTATGAATAATATTTGAATCTTCTCTGAATTCTTTTATGTATGATTGGTTATCTTTGCAAGTCTCTTCGAATTATCAGTTTGGTTTGGCCTACTAGATTGATCTTTCTTGCAATGGGAGAAGTGCTTAGCTTTGGGTTCAATCTTGCGGTGTCCTTTCCCAGTGACAGTAGGGGCAGCAAGGCACGTATTGTATTGTTGCCATCGAGGATAACAAGATGGGGTTTTCTTCATATTGCATGAGTCTATCCCTCTACATCATGTCATCTTGCTTAAGGCGTTACTCTGTTTTTAACTTAATACTCTAGATGCATGCTGGATAGCGGTCGATGAGTGGAGTAATAGTAGTAGATGCAGCAGGAGTCGGTCTACTTGTCTCGGACGTGATGCCTATATACATGATCATACCTAGATATTCTCATAACTATGCTCAATTCTGTCAATTGCTCAACAGTAATTTGTTCACCCACTGTAGAATACTTATGTCTCGAGAGAAGCCACTAGTGAAACCTATGGCCCCCGGGTCTATCTTTATCATATTATCTCCTACTACTTAGTTATTTCCTTTGCTATTTACTTTGCCTTTATTTTACTTTGCATCTTTTATCATAAAAATACCAAAAATATTATCTATCATATCTATCAGATCTCACTCTCGTAAGTGGCCTTATAGGGATTGACAACCCCTATTTGCGTTGGTTGCGAGGATTTATTTGTTTTGTGCAGGTACGAGGGACTCGCGCGTAGCCTCCTACTGGATTGATACCTTGGTTCTCAAAAACTGAGGGAAATACTTACGCTACGTGCAAAGTCCTCTTCGGGGAAAAAACGCAGTGCTAAAAGAGGTATGCAGACTCATCCTTCACTTAAGGAAACACTCGCAAGTGACTCAGAGTAGTAGAAGTTTCAGTCTGATCAGTTGTGTAGATGTTTCTGGTTACCGGTGAGGCCTCAAACGATTGGTTCTTTGTTTAGAGGAAGAAACTGATCAGTATTGTCATCATGCGGGAATCTCCGGGGTGGATGGAGCTTGTGGCTTTAATATATCAGTGATGCAGGATAGTCAAACATATGTATCAATTGAAGAGACGATGATCGAGAGACAGCCTCTTCATAGTCCCACCCAGACTAAGACCGGAGTCAGAGAGAATTTCAGCAGAGCACTGATTTAGCTCAATGCCATCGAGAGCCATTGAAGGCAATTGAGTGCACGCACTCTTAAAGAACGCAATAATATGAAAAGTATTACTTTACATATTTCCCTTAATATCATGAATATAAATGTTTATAATTCGTATATCCAATAGCACAGAATTATAGAATGATAGAATTGTTAATTACCGGAAGAACAAGTATACTTGTGGGAAATATAGAGAAACAGCTATCATGAAACTAGTATTGCTACTATACTTTTGCATAGATCTCGGTATCAAGAAAATAAGAATGTTACTAGATTATACCTAACCACATATGAGGATGAGTCTGTTACATTGGAATTTAAGGATCTCATCAGTTACGAAGGAGATGGATGTTATCTGGATACATGACACATTCATTGCCTTAGCACTCTCACGATGTTTGATATGTTGCTATTTCCTTCTATCATTGATAATACAATGTTGCTAGTACTACTAATGATTATAGTGCAACTACCCGTATTAACCGAGGAAGACTTTGGATGTGCTTAGATACCCGCAATGTCTACTATCATTGTATACCTGGTGATTATCAAATGTGCTCTAACGCAGGTGTTCAAGGTAATTTGGGTTGCTGTCAGTCTACGAGATCTTCAAGGGACAGTCTTGTCGCTACGCTGATTGTCTGAAGAGGATATCTTTCCTGGGTCCTCGAGGTACATCTTATCTGATCACTTAACCGTTGCAAGCACATTGCAACTAATAGTTAGTTGCAGATGATGTATTACGGAACGAGTAAAGAGACTTGCCGGTAACGAGATTGAACTAGGTATTGAGATACCGACGATCGAATCTCGGGCAAGTAACATACCGATGACAAAGGGAACAACGTATGTTGTTATGCGGTCTGACCGATAAAGATCTTCGTAGAATATGTAGGAGCCAATATGAGCATCCAGGTTCCGCTATTGGTTATTGACCGGAGACGTGTCTCGGTCATGTCTACATTGTTCTCGAACCCGTAGGGTCCGCACGCTTAACGTTACGATGACAGTTTCATTATGAGTTTATATATTTTGATGTACCGAAGGTTGTTCGGAGTCCCGGATGTGATCACGGACTTGACGAGGAGTCTCGAAATGGTCGAGACATAAAGATCGATATATTGGACGACTATATTTGGACACCGGAAAGGTTCCGGGTAAGATTGGGACAATACCGGATCACCGGGAGGTTATCGGAACCCCCCGGGAGGTATATGGGCCTTATTGGGCCTTAGTGGAAAGGAGGGGAAAGGAGCAAGGGAGGGGGCGCCCCCCCCAAGCCCAATCCGAATTGGGAGGGGGGCCGCCCCTTTCCTTCCTCCCTCCTTCCTCTTCCTTCCCTCTCCTACTCCTAATAGGAAAAAGGGGAGTCCTACTCCCGGTGGGAGTTGGACTCCCCCTGGGCGCGCCCCTCCTTTGGGGCCCCCTCCTCCACTCCTTTATATACGGGGGCAGGGGGGCACCCCAGAGACACAACAATTGATCATTGATCTCTTAGCCGTGTGCGGTGCCCCCCTCCACCATAATCTCGATATATATTGTAGCGTGCTTAGGCGAACAGCCTGCGACGGTAGAAAACATCAAGATCGTCACTATAAAAACGGAACCAGACAGCAACAACATGCACGCAATCCGATGGCTTGACAGGGAACTCATACCAAGACAGCAACTCCATGTTGCTGGAGCTCGGAGTAGGATCGTCAACGCCAACAATCGAGCATGAACAGCTAGTGCAAACTCCGGAGGTGGCCGTAGTTTCAGGTGCTTGATCGGTCGGGCCGTGAAGACGTACGACTACATCAACCGCGTTGTGCTAACAGCTTCCGCTTTCGGTCTACGAGGGTACGTAGACAACACTCTCCCCTCTCGTTCTATGCATCACCATGATCTTGCGTGTGCGTAGGAATTTTTTTGAAATTACTACGTTCCCCAACAGTGGCATCCGAGCCAGGTTTTATGCGTTGATGTTATATGCACGAGTAGAACACAAGTGAGTTGTGGGCGATATAAGTCATACTGCTTACCAGCATGTCATACTTTGGTTCGGCGGTATTGTTGGATGAAGCGGCCCGGACCGACATTACGCGTACGCTTACGCGAGACTGGTTCTACCGACGTGCTTTGCACACAGGTGGCTGGGGGTGTCATTTCTCCAACTTTAGTTGAACCGAGTGTGGCTACTGCCCGGTCCTTGCGAAGGTTAAAACAACACCAACTTGACAAACTATCGTTGTGGTTTTGATGCGTAGGTAAGATTGGTTCTTGCTAAGCCCGTAGCAGCCACTGTAAAACTTGCAACAACAAAGTAGAGAGACGTCTAACTTGTTTTTGCAGGGCATGTTGTGATGTGATATGGTCAAGACATGATGCTAAATTTTATTGTATGAGATGATCATGTTTTGTAACCGAGTTATCGGCAACTGGCAGGAGCCATATGGTTGTCGCTTTATTGTATGCAATGCAATCGCCCTGTAATGCTTTACTTTATCACTAAGTGGTAGCGATAGTATGGAAGCATAAGATTGGCGAGACGACAACGATGCTACGATGGAGATCAAGGTGTCGCGCCGGTGACGATGGTGATCATGACGGTGCTTCGGAGATGGAGATCACAAGCACAAGATGATGATGGCCATATCATATCACTTATATTATTGCATGTGATGTTTATCTTTTATGCATCTTATCTTGCTTTGATTGACGGTAGCATTATAAGATGATCTCTCACTAAATTATCAAGAAGTGTTCTCCCTGTAGCATGCACCGTTGCAAAGTTTCGTCGTCGCACAACAGACAAAGACCGACATGCCCCGACGTTGACATGATGTAAGATATGAGCTCACGCTCATATCGCTACACCACAGTGAAGCGAGTCTTTGCAGCACGCTGATAATAGTACTTGATAGAGCCATAACATAAAATGTCTCATGATACAATATAGCCCTTAGGAAACAGAATACGCAAGGTGATGGGGTGCAATCATATAAGTAAGATATGATACAACATTAGCGAGTTTAACATCAAGAAACTACTAACCCATCATCGTGCACTGATCGTTTATCGTCCGTTAAGTTGATGTTGGGCTCAACGTAATCACTATAGTAAGGATTGAGTATGTTATTTATAAGTGGGAGTGTCGTTAAGATAATATGATTAATTGAAACTGAATTTAGCTCATGAATTGAGTTACGCAAGATGATAGTCATACAGTATTGCTTTGTTTTAGTTTGATTGTAATAGAAGCCCGTGCGTCGCTTCTACATGGTTGAATTTCTAGAAATCTGCGCGTTACTCTGAGAAAGCAAGTCAGTTGAAGATGGATCGAATAGCATTATACTCGCGGACTGGGTTCCCCGTAACTTGAGGGATGCATCCTAGCATTGTGCACCAGATGGAAATTCAATCAATGGCAAGAAGCCATGCTGGGTGCAGCGTGCTGCTGGATGCACTCGGAACGACCGTTAAGTCGCAACGCCTAGTCAAGAGCTACAGCTGACATAGCTTGCGATTGTTCCAACTGTTGCCATGCTTTAAATACGCGTCTAGAACCGGGTACTTCAAACTGATGTTGTTGAACGACAGTGGAGCACTATGGCAGATGTTCCAGGAGTGTGAAGCTGACATTTCAAGCAATAGACCGGATCTGGAAGATATGAAAGTGCTTCCAATAAGTTCTTACTACAACTCAGATGGAGGACGAACCGCTTCTCTCCACAGCCTGAGCATAACTCAAATGTAGTGGTATCATAATCACACTATAGATTACCACTGGGCATTAATCTTTTCGGATGAATGTCGCGGTATTGCCATGAAATTCTCTCCAAATCATCAACCTAAGCTACAAGAGCTTCTGCTACTATACATATCGGGCATGGATTAGAGAAACATTTTCCGAGCTCTCTCGGCAATCTGACTCAAACAGATGACGAGACTTAGAATCAAAAGCAAGCATGCAAAAGTGTTCAATGGCACCAAGAAATCAATTAGTTTAAGAAAATAAGGCAGGGGAAACAAATAAGGGGAATTCTTACGAACGAATAACGGCAAGCAAGTTGCTCGTAGAAGAAACCCAAGTCTGGACCTAAGCCTGAAACTGAGTGCTTCTACTGCAAGCAGACTGGTCATGGAAGCGGAACTGCCCCAAGTATTTGGCGGATAAGAAGGATGGCAAGGTGAACAAAGGTATATGTGATATACATGTTATTGATGTGTACCTTACTAGAGCTCGCAGTAGCACCTGGGTATTTGATACTGGTTCTGTTGCTAATATTTGCAACTCGAAACAGGGACTACGGATTAAGCGAACACTGGCGAAGGACGAGGTGACGATGCGCGTGGGAAATGGTTCCAAAGTCGATGTGATCGCGGTCGGCACGCTACCTCTACATCTACTTCGACCATGGATTAGTATTAGACCTAAATAATTGTTATTTGGTGCCAGCGTTGAGCATGAACATTATATCTGGATCTTGTTTGATGCGAGACGGTTATTCATTTAAATCAGAGAATAATGGTTGTTCTATTTATATGAGTAATATCTTTTATGGTCATGCACCCTTGAAGAGTGGTCTATTTTTGATGAATCTCGATAGTAGTGATACACATATTCATAATGTTGAAGCCAAAAGATGCAGAGTTGATAATGATAGTGCAACTTATTTGTGGCACTACCGTTTAGGTCATATCGGTGTAAAGCGCATGAAGAAACTCCATACTGATGGACTTTTGGAACCACTTGATTATGAATCACTTGGTACTTGCGAACCGTGCCTCATGGGCAAGATGACTAAAACGCCGTTCTCCGGTACTATGGAGAGAGCAACAGATTTGTTGGAAATCATACATACAGATGTATGTGGTCCGATGAATGTTGAGGCTCGTGGCGGATATCGTTATTTTCTCACCTTCACAGATGATTTAAGCAGATATGGGTATATCTACTTAATGAAGCATAAGTCTGAAACATTTGAAAAGTTCAAAGAATTTCAGAGTGAAGTTGAAAATCATCGTAACAAGAAAATAAAGTTTCTACGATCTGATCGTGGAGGAGAATATTTGAGTTACGAGTTTGGTCTTACATTTGAAACAATGCGGAATAGTTTCGCAACTCACGCCACCCGGAACACCACAGCGTAATGGTGTGTCCGAACGTCGTAATCGTACTTTACTTGATATGGTGCGATCTATGATGTCTCTTACAGATTTACCGCTATCGTTTTGGGGTTATGCTTTAGAGACGCGCATTCACGTTAAATAGGGCACCATCAAAATCCGTTGAGACGACGCCTTATGAACTATGGTTTGGCAAGAAACCAAAGTTGTCGTTTCTTAAAGTTTGGGGCTGCGATGCTTATGTGAAAAAGCTTCAACCTGATAAGCTCGAACCCAAATCGGAGAAATGTGTCTTCATAGGATACCCAAAGGAGACTGTTGGGTACACCTTCTATCAAGATCCGAAGGCAAGACTTTGTTGCTAAGAATGGATCCTTTCTAGAGAAGGAGTTTCTCTCGAAAGAAGTGAGTGGGAGGAAAGTAGAACTTGATGAGGTAACTGTACCTGCTCCCTTATTGGAAAGTAGTACATCACAGAAACCTTTCTGTGACACCTACACCAATTAGTGAGGAAGCTAATGATGATGATCATGAAACTTCAGAAAAGATACTACTGAACCTCGTAGATCAACCAGAGTAAGATGCCAGAGTGGTACGGTAATCCTGTTCTGGAAGTCATGCTACTAGATCATGATGAACCTATGAACTATGAAGAAGCGATGGTGAGCCCAGATTCCGCAAATGGCTTGAAGCCATGAAATCTGAGATGGGATCCATGTATGAGAACAAAGTATGGACTTTGGTTGACTTGCCCGATGATCGGCAAGCAATTGAGAATAAATGGATCTTCAAGAAGAAGACTGACGCTGACGGTAATGTTACTTGTCTACAAAGCTCGACTTGTCGCAAAAGGTTTTCGACAAGTTCAAGGGATTGACTACGATGAGACCTTCTCACCCGTAGCGATGCTTAAGTCTGTCTGAATCATGTTAGCAATTGCCGCATTTTATGATTATGAAATTTGGCAAGATGGATGTCAAAACTGCATTCCTGAATGGATTTCTGGAAGAAGAGTTGTATATGATGCAACCAGAAGGTTTTGTCGATCCAAAGGGCTAACAAAGTGTGCAAGCTCCAGCGATCCATTTATGGACTGGTGCAAGCCTCTCGGAGTTGGAATAAACTTTTATAGTGTGATCAAAGCATTGGTTTTATACAGACTTTTGGAGAAGCCTGTATTTACAAGAAAGTGAGTGGGAGCTCTGTAGCATTTCTGATATTATATGTGGATGACATATTGCTATTGGAAATGATATAGAATTTCTGGATAGCATAAAGGATACTTGAATAAGAGTTTTTCAATGAAAGACCTCGGTGAAGCTGCTTACATATTAGGCATTAAGATCTATAGAGATAGATCAAGACGCTTAATTGGACTTTCACAAAGCACATACCTTGACAAAGTTTTGAAGAAGTTCAAAATGGATCAAGCAAAGAAAGGGTTCTTGCCTGTGTTACAAGGTGTGAAGTTGAGTAAGACTCAATGCCCGACCACTGCAGAAGATAGAGAGAAAATGAAAGATGTTCCCTATGCTTCAGCCATAGCTCTATCATGTATGCAATGCTGTGTACCAGACCTGATGTGTGCCTTGCTATAAGTCTAGCAGGGAGGTACCAAAGTAATCCAGGAGTGGATCACTGGACAGCGGTCAAGAACATCCTGAAATACCTGAAAAGGACTAAGGATATGTTTCTCGTATATGGAGGTGACAAAGAGCTCATCGTAAATGGTTACGTTGATGCAAGCTTTGACACTGATCCGGACAATTCTAAATCGCAAATCGGATACGTATTTACATTAAACGATGGAGCTGTCAGTTGGTGCAGGTCTAAACAAAGCGTCATGGCAGGATCTACATGTGAAGCGGAGTACATAGCTGCTTTGGAAGCAGCAAACGAGGAGTCTGGATGAAGGAGTTCATATCCGATCTAGGTGTCATACCTAGTGCATCGGGTCCAATGAAAATCTTTTGTGACAATACTGGTGCAATTGCCTTGGCAAAGGAATCCAGATTTCACAAGAGAACCAAGCACATCAAGAGACGCTTCAATTCCATCCGGGATCTAGTCCAGGTGGGAGACATAGAGATTTGCAAGATACATACGGATCTGAATGTAGCAGACCCATTGACTAAGCCTCTTCCACGAGCAAAACATGATCAACACCAAGGATCCATGGGTGTTAGAATCATTACTGTGTAATCTAGATTATTGACTCTAGTGCAAGTGGGAGACTGAAGAAATATGCCCTAGAGGCAATAATAAAGTTATTATTTATTTCCTTATATCATGATAAATGTTTATTATTCATGCTAGAATTGTATTAACCGGAAACATAATACTTGTGTGAATACATAGACAAACAAAGTGTCACTAGTATGCCTCTACTTGACTAGCTCGTTAATCGAAGATGGTTATGTTTCCTAACCATAGACATGAGTTGTCATTTGATTAACGGGATCACATCATTAGGAGAATGATGTGATTGACATGACCCATTCCATTAGCTTAGCACCGATCGTTTAGATGTTGCTATTGCTTTCTTCATGACTTATACATGTTCCTATGACTATGAGATTATGCAACTCCCGTTTACCGGAGGAACACTTTGTGTGCTGCCAAACGTCACAACGTAACTGGGTGATTATAAAGGTCTACAGGTGTCTCCAAAGGTACATGTTGGGTTGGCGTATTTCGAGATTAGGATTTGTCACTCCGATTGTCGGAGAGGTATCTCTGGGCCCTCTCGGTAATGCACATCACATAAGCCTTGCAAGCATGCAACTAATGAGTTAGTTGCAAGATGATGTATTACGGAACGAGTAAAGAGACTTGCCGGTAACGAGATTGAACTAGGTATTGAGATACCGACGATCGAATCTCGGGCAAGTAACATACCGATGACAAAGGGAACAACGTATGTTGTTAACCGATAAAGATCTTCGTAGAATATGTAGGGAGCCAATATGAGCATCCAGGTTCCGCTATTGGTTATTGACCGGAGACGTGTCTCGGTCATGTCTACATTGTTCTCGAACCCGTAGGGTCCGCACGCTTAACGTTACGATGACAGTTTCATTATGAGTTTATATATTTTGATGTACCGAAGGTTGTTCGGAGTCCCGGATGTGATCACGGACTTGCGAGGAGTCTCGAAATGGTCGAGACATAAAGATTGATATATTGGACGACTATATTGGACACCGGAAAGGTTCCGGGTAAGATTTGGACAATACCGGATCACCGGGAGGTTAATGGAACCCCCCGGGAGGTATATGGGCCTTATTGGGCCTTAATGGAAAGGAGGGGAAAGGAGCAAGGGAGGGGGCCCCCCCCCCAAGCCCAATCCAAATTGGGAAGAGGGCCCCCCCCCCCCCTTTCCTTCCTCCCTCCTTCCTCTTCCTTCCCTCTCCTACTCCTAATAGGAAAAAGGGGAGTCCTACTCCCGGTGGGAGTTGGACTCCCCCCCTTTGGATGCGCCACCCTCCTTGGTCAGCCCCCTCCTCCACTCCTTTATATACGGGGGCAGGGGGCACCCCAGAGACACAAAAATTGATCATTGATCTCTTAGCCGTGTGCGGTGCCCCCCTCCACCATAATCCTCGATAATATTGTAGCGGTGCTTAGGCGAAGCCCTGCGACGGTAGAACATCAAGATCGTCACCACGCCGTCGTGCTGACGGAACTCATCCCCGACACTTTGCTGGATCGGAGTCCGGGGATTGTCATCGAGCTGAACATGTGCAAAAACTCAGAGGTGTCATAGTTTCGGTGCTTGATCGGTCGGGCCGTGAAGACGTACGACTACATCAACCGCGTTGTTATAACACTTCCACTTCCGGTCTACGAGGGTACGTAGACAACACTCTCCCCTCTCGTTGTTGTGCATCATCATGATCTTGCGTGTGCGTAGGAAATTTTTTGAAATTACTACGTTCCCACAACAAGTGCCCTTGAGTTTTAAGGGAGTATTTGATGCGAAGGTCATCTCCGTGTGCCATACATGGATGTGGAGAATGAAGTCTTCGATCCACACCACGGGGTCCGTGGTCCCATCGTATGATTCTATGTTCACGGGCTTGAATCCTTCGGGGAATTCATGGTCCAGGACCTCATCAGTGAATCAATGAGGGTGTGCGGGGCCTTTGTATCGGGCCGTATCGTGACGCAGCTCTGATAGAGTCTGTCTGCGGTGTTCGGCTTGCACATGACTGGGTTTGTCACATCGAAATAGGTGGTCGTTGTCACGTGTCGAGGTGCGTCCTCGCGATCCGTAGATTGATCTGGTAGGTCCTTCTTTATTTTTCAGGTTCTGCCGGAGGTCATATGTTTGGCCGTGGGCGAATTTACCTTTGCCTGAGTGACGAGGCGGGGCGGGCTGGTGTTCGGCATGAGCTGCCGTTTTGTCCCCACCACGCAGTGGTCGGTCCGCCACATTGTATGATGGTGGTATATATTCCGGCGCCTCCTCGTCGAACTGAGGTAGCAATTTACGCTTTGGGTAGCTTTTGGTTGGGCGCTTGAGGCCGTATTCTTCGGCTGCTAGGACATCATTCCATTTATCGTTGAGCAGATCCTAGTCAGCTTGAAGCTGCTGCTTCTTCTTCTTCAGGCTCCTTGCAGTCGCTATTAGCTAGCGCTTGAAGCGCTCCTGCTCAAGAGGTTCCTCAGGCATGATGAAATCCTCGATGCCGAGGCTCACCTCGTCCTCGCAGAGCGGAAGGTAACTATCGTCCTCCAAATCTTTGTGTGTGGCCTGTTTAACAGGGCTAACCTGAGCATCTTCCCGTTCATCTTGTTCGTTTGTTGTGTCGACGGGGTCTTCGTTGTCTTCGACACCTTCCGGAGTGTCATCTTCTCCTGTGCCGGTGTTGCTATCTTTACTGCGACGTGACTTAGAGCGGCGCCGCTGACGCCAGCGCTTGGACTGTATTTCGGAAGGTTTATCCTCAACTGGGTCTTCCTTGTCGTCGCCATTGTTTTCCTTTGGTGCATCCACCATGTATATGTCATATGAGGAAGTGGCCGTCCAGCGTCCGGTGAACGGCGGGTTCTGGTCTTCTTCTTCTCAGGCATCGTCGTCCATACCGTCGATGTCCTCGGAGTCATAATCAAGTTTGCCGGTCAAATCCTTGACCGTGGCTATAAAGTGGGTGGTGGGTGGGAAGCAAAATTCTCCATCGTCAGCCCCTAGTTCGAGCTGGATATAATTCGGCTGAGAGTCCTCCGCTAAGGACAGACTTTTTAATGAGTTTTGCACATCGCCCAGAGGCGAGTGCCGGAAGATGTCTGCGGTGCTGAATTCGAAGATCGATAAACGATCAAGCTCGGTGTCCGCGGGCTCGCGTGGTTCAGAACCTACAGCCGGAGACGAGTCCGGTGTTCCGGTGGCATAGGCATCGAGTGAGACCAGGTCCATGTGCGGCTCCAACACCGTGGAATCCGCAACCTCCGTGGTGGGGTTAATCCTCCCATCTTTGGATGGCGCAACCTGCTCCGGCTCTAGGACCAGAGCGGTTACATGAGCGATCTCCTGGCTGCGGCCCGATGACAGATTTAAGTCATGATCATCGGGGTGATCGGGAGCGGCTACCGCGATATCGTATCCGGCGAATATCAAGTCTCCACGGATGTCCGCGACGTAGTTCAAGCTCCCAAATCCGACCTGATGGCCAGGGGCGTAGCTTTCGATCTGCTCCAGATGGCCAAACGAGTTGGCTCGTAGTGCGAAGCCGCCGAACATAAAGATCTGTCCACGGAGGAAAGTTTCTCTGTAGACAGCGCTATTATTGACGATTGGAGGGGCCATCAAACCTTTCAGCGACAGCATAGAGGAACTCTCAATGAAAGCACCAATATCGGTGTCAAAACAGGCGGATCTCGGGTAGGGGGTCCCGAACTGTGCGTCTAAGGTTGATGGTAACAGGAGACAGGGGACATGATGTTTACCCAGGTTCGGGCCCTCTCTATGGAGGTAATACCCTACTTCCTGCTTGATTGAGCTTGATGAATACGAGTGTTACAAGAGTTGATCTACCACAAGATCGTAATAGCTAAACCCTAGAAGTCTAGCATGTATGACTACGGTATTGAGTATCCCCCCTCTGGACTAAGTCCTCCGGTTTATATAGACACTGGGAGGATCTAGGGTTACATAGAGTCGGTTACATATTATGGAATCTTCATAGTTGTTCGCCAAGCTTGCCTTCCATGCCAAGGAGAGTCCCATCCGGACACGGGTACAGTCTTCGGTCTTCATATCTTCACAGCACATCAGTCCGGCCCATAGATAACAGGCCGGACGCCCGAGGACCCCTTAGTCCAGGACTCCCTCACCCGGTATGCGGTGCATTGCGGTATAAGATCAGACAAGATGACCCTGGTGATGTTGACGGCGAGCCCCCAGGAAGAGGGTTCCTGCCAAGGTGATGTGGTATACTCCTATAATACCATGGTTGAAACGTCTCTTCAGAAACAAAGAGCATGCCAAGTTGATGCAATGGCACAGAGAGGACCGTAATAAAGACGGGAAGTTGAGAGCACCCGCTGACGGGCCGCAGTGGAGAAAAATCGAGAGAAAGTACTGGGAGGAGTTTGCAGGTGACGCAAGGAACGTATGGTTTGGTTTAAGCGCAGATGGCATTAATCCTTTCGGGGAGCAGAGCAGCAATCACAACACCTGGCCCATGACTCTATGTATCTATAACCTTCCTCCTTGGTTGTGCATGAAGCGGAAGTTCATTATGATGCCAGTTCTCATTCAAGGCTCTAAGCAACTCAGCAACAACATTGATGTGTACCTAAGGCCATTAGTTGAAGAACTTTTACAGGTGTGGAATGGAAACGGTGTAAGTGTGTGGGATGAGCACAGACAGGAGAAATTTGACCTGCATGCAATGCTGTTTGTAACCACTAATGATTGGCCTGCTCTCAGTAACCTTTCAGGACAGACAAACAAGGGATACCATGCATGCACTCACTATTTAGCTGACACCGAAAGTATATACCTGGACAAATGCAGGAAGAATGTGTACCTGGGGCATCGTCAATTTCTTCCGACCAACCATCAATGTCGAAAGAAAGGCAAGCATTTCAAAGGCGAGGCAGATCACCGGAAGAAGCCCGCCATGCGTACCAGTGATCACGTACTTGCTATGGTCAATGATTTACAAGTAATCTTTGGAAAGGGCCCCGAAGGACTATCTGTTCTGAATGACGCTGAGGGACGCACACCCATGTGGAAGAAGAAATCTATATTTTGCGACCTACCCTACTGGAAAGACCTAGAGGTCCTCTCTTCAATCGACGTGATGCACATGATGAAGAACCTTTGCGTGAACCTGCTAGGCTTCTTGGGAGTGTATGGGAAGACAAAATATGCACCGGAGGCACGGGAGGACCTGCAACATTTGCACGAAAAAGACGGAATGCCTCCAAAGAAGTATTAATGTCCTACCAGCTACGCTCTTACCAAAGAAGAGAAGGAAATCTTCTTTGAATGCC
>NC_053026.1:296133294-296152987 GCF_003073215.2 Triticum urartu | reverse complement strand
ATAAAGGATGTAATTTCTTCTCGAAGTTTTAATCTAGATTATTTTCTTAGGAGCTCAAGTTTTCTTCATCTTGCAATTCGGAGTGCAATTCTTTCACACAAATCTTTTGAGGTGGTGTTATGTCATTCTTGATAATTTCCCTTCGTGCTTCGTGATTCACAAGTTATCAAGAATGAGATATTTTAAATCCATCAACCTCTTTGTTGGAATTACGTTGGGTTATATTTCACCTAAATCCTTCCCTAAGGATTGTTGCTATTTATGGTGCTCTTAAAGGACCCAAGTTCTTCTTTATCCTTCCGATGAACAAGTTCCTCGTCTTCTTGTTCTTGTCAATCCAATCTTGTTTTCGTTAGTGGCAGAATTTCACCTTAAGTTTTGAGATGTTTTCCATAAGCCCACAACAAGCTTACTCTTTTCATTGTTGTTTTTCCAACAACTCCGTTCGACCCTTCTCCTAAAGATGCCATTTCAAGCTCTTTTGTGGCAGAAGTTGGCATTTTCTTCTCCATTCTCCTATTTCAATTATCTATCTTCTATTCTTTTGTTCCGGAGGCATTGTGATGTTGCTCTCTTCAACCAATCATCTCATTTTGCCAATGATTATGTTCTTTTCATGCCTATCTTTTTAATGGGAGTGTTGTGCCCTTTTGCTCAGTTCTTTTCGCCTTATCAAGCCTTGCACCTCTTTTCAACCAGAGTGCTGTCTGAGATCTTTCTTACCCCTTGTTCCATTCATTCAATAGTTCAGGAGGCAGTATGTTCTGATTTCATCAAGTATCTTCTCATCTTACCAAGTTCTTATTCAATTCTTTTTCTTGTCAACCAGAGTGCTGTCAAAATTTGTTCTTCCTTGTTACTCTTCCCTACCGGAGTCCTTTCAACTTTGTTTTTCTTCGTTGCTTTCTTCCTTTCAATTTGTTCAACCTCTTAAGGCTCGTGGTTTCACTCATTTGTCAAAGAAGCAACTTAGTTTTACCTCTCCTCTTTCTCTTCCGTTGCCCCTCCGGTGCCATTCTAGATCTCGGGACGAGATCCTCTCGTAGTGGTGGAGTGTTGTGATGCCCCGAGACTGATGTGCTAGATGTCTTCCAGCTTTTCGTTGTTGTTGCCTTGTCATTGCTTGCATGTCATGCATCTCATCTCATGTCATCAGGTGCATTTCTTTTGCATACATGTTCGTCTCATGCATCCGAGCATTTTCCCCGTTGTCCGTTTTGCAATCCGGCGCTCCTATATCCTCCGGTGTCCCTTTCTACCTCTTTTCATGTGCGGGTGTTAAACGTTTTTGGATTGTACCGAGACTTGTCATGCGGTCTTGGTTTACTACCGGTAGACTGCCTGCCAAATTTTGTGCCATTTGGACTTCGTTTCATACTCCAACGGTTAACCGAGGGACCGAAAAGGCCTCGTGTGTGTTGCAGCCCAACACCCCTCCAAAGTGGCCCAAAACCCACCTAAACTTCCTCCATCTTCTAGATCGTTCGATCACGATCGCGTGGCCGCAAAGCGCACCTCATTTGGACACTCCTAGCTCCCTCTACTTTATATATGTCATCCCCTCCAAAATCCTCGGACAAAACCCTAGTCCTCTTCCCCTCTGGCCCGCGGGACATGTCCGTCCCGAACGGACGAAATCGCCTCGCCACCCGCGGCGAATCAGCTCGCACCACGTCGCCTCCACCGCCATCCCGCCGTAGCCCACGACCGGCTCGCCCGAGCCGCCCCGGGCCCGAGCACACCGCGAGCCGCGCGCCGCCTGCCAGCATCCCTCCTCGCCCGCGCCGGCAAGCTCCTAGCTCCGGCCACCACCCGCCCTCGCCGCCGACCTCGCCGTCCTCCGCCGAGCCCCGCCGGTGACGCGCCACCGCGCCATGCCGTCCTCTCCGGGAGCCCCTGGATCCGGTCCTCTTCCTCCCCGATGAAGCCCCGCGAAGAACGCCGGCCACCGCGAGCTCCCATCACCTATGAACCTCGGGATCTGCCACCGCTACAGTGCCGCGTCGCCAGATCCGATCCGCGCTACAGTAAACCCTAATCTGGGGTTGACTTTCTCCTCTCTCAATAATTGTTTGCACTTGTTCATCATGCCATAACTTCCTCATCATAGCTCCGATTCGTGCGTGTGGCATATCAAAATGTTCATCTCGATGAGTACATCATTTCGTCTCATTGCATCATTTTCATTTGAGCTCATCTTGATGCCCGAAATGCTATTGGAAGAGGGCTATGTGATGATATTTTCAGATTTGTTTCAGCAAATGCACTTTTGTCATTTTTGCCATGATTAATGTGTGCATGCTATGATCCTGAGCTCTACATGTGTTTTGTAATATGCCATGTCATCTTTACAGGGGTGTATGCCATGTATTTTTGTGATCTTTGTGGTGAATAGCACAAGCATGCAAAGTAGCTTACTCAATGATGCTGATTTCAGGGACTTGGAATCTCACTAAGTCCTTGCCCTGTCATTATTTTTATGCCATATGTTCATGTTGTTTCCTAGTGATCCGTGCCTCTTTTGATCATGATCAGTAAGGATGTTTTGTAGATAATGTTGTTCTCTATCCATCCATGTCTTTGTTTGCAATTATGGAGCACCCTAGCTTGAGTCAATCGAGCTCTACTTTTGCTATAAAATGTTCCTGGCAGATTGTTAACATGTTTAGCAATTTTGCCGAGCTTGTTGTTGTTGATCCGTGCATGCTATGTTGTTGGTCTTACCATGTCTAGCTTCTATGACATGTCTACTTGCTGGGTGTATGCTAAGTTTGTCATGCAATGCCTCGTAGTGAGAGCATCGAGCTCGTAAACATGCCTACTTATTAACTGTTTTGCCATGCTCTAGTTTTTCACTAAGTCTGAATCTGTTTATGTTTTTGCTATGTTCACATGCTAGCAATTGTATTTTCTGATCCCTTTTGGCTCATGGTCACTAAGGGACTTTTGTTGTATGCTTTGAGTAGCTTCATGCCATGCCTTGCTTTGCCATGATATGTTCCTATAGCATGTAGTTATCGTGCCCTAAACTTTGCTTCCTGTAATCTTTCGCACTGTTACCATGCTTGTTTCAGCTTGCTATTGAGTGAATTAGCCATAGCTCAGTGCTCATCTTTTGTCAAGCATCATGACTGGATCCCTGCCATGTATTTTGTTGCCATGTTTGAGTGCAGTAGCTTATTTATCTAGATGCATTTAGAAGGCTACTTGCTGTTTATCGCAGACCGGTGCCATATTTGTTTTGCTTGTCATTTCCAAACCGTGCTTCTGATTTTGGTGCTCTTTATATCGATTTCAACCGAAATCAACTCCTCTTTCCAGTGGCACTCTTGGATTTCCAAGTTGAGGCCAGGTTCAATCATTCCTTTCCAAATCATGCACATGCATCACATGCCGCATCCCGCATATCATGCCATGTTCATTTGTTGGTTGTTTACTATGTTGTGTGCTTCTTTCCGGTGTTGCTTCTTCGGGTTGGTTCCGTTAACGTCACGTTTTTGAGGAACCTTTCGACTACGTCCGTTTGTCTTGTTCATGGACTCGTTCTCCTTCCTTGCGGAATTTCACGCAAGATGACCATACCCTTGAAATCACTTCTATCTTTGCTTGCTAGATGCTCGCTCTTTTGCTATGCCTATGCTACGATACCTACCACTTGCTTATCATGCCTCCCATATTGCTAAGCCAAGCCTCTAACCCACATTATCCTAGCAAACCGTTGTTTGGCTATGTTACCGCTTTGCTCAGCCCCTCTTATAGCGTTGTTAGTTGCAGGTGAAGATTGGAGTTTGTTCCTTGTTGGAACATGGATAGTTTTTTTTGGGATATCACAATATCTCTTATTCTAATTAATTCATCTATATACTTGGTAAAGGGTGGAAGGCTCGGCCTTATGCCTAGTGTTTTGTTCCACTCTTGCCGCCCTAGTTTCCGTCATATCGGTGTTATGTTCCCGGATTTTGCGTTCCTTACAAGGTTGGGTTATAATGGGAAACCCTTGACAGTTCGCCTTGAATAAAACTCCTCCAGCAATGCCCGACATTGGTTTTACCATTCGCCACCTAGCCTCTTTTTCCCTTGGGTTTCGCGGACTCAAGGGTCATCTTTATTAAACCCCCCGGGCCAGTGCTCCTCTGAGTGTTGGTCCAAACTAGAGCCCCTTGCAGCGCCAGCTCGGGGAAACTCGAGGGCTGGTATTAGTTGTACGGATTGCTTATCCGGTGTGCCCTGAGAACGAGATATGTGCAGCTCCTATCGGGATTTGTCGGCACATTCGGGCGGTGTTGCTGGACTTGTTTTACCATTGTCGAGGATGTCTTGTTACCGGGATGCCAAGTCTGATCGGATTGTCTTGGGAGAAGGAATATCCTTCGTTGACCGTGAGAGCTTGTGATGGGCTATGTTGGGACTCCCCTCCAGGGATTTGATCTTTCAAAAGCCGTGCCCGCGGTTATGGGCAGATGGGAATTTGTTAATGTCCGGTTGTAGAAAACCCGAAACTTAATCCTAATTAAAATACATCAACCGCGTGTGTAGCCGTGATGATCAATTTCCGGCGGAGTCCGGGAAGTGAACACGGTGTTGGAGTAATGTTTGACATAGGTTGTTCTAGGATCACTTCTTGATCATAGTTGTTCGACCGTGCTTTTGCCTTCTCTTCTCGCTCTCTTTTTGCGTATGTTAGCCACCATATATGCTAGTCGCTTGCTGCAGCTCCACATCATAACTTTGCCTTTCCTATAAGTTTAAATAGTCTTGATCATGAGGGTGTGAGATTGCTGAGTCCCCGTGACACACAGATACTTCCAAAACCAGCTTGCAGGTGCCGATGATACCGTGCAGGTGACGCAACCAAGCTCAAGGAGGAGCTCGATGAAGATCTTGTCCTTTGTGTTGTTTTGTTCTAGTTGATCAGTAGTGGAGCCCAGTTGGGGTCGATCGGGGATCTGTGTAGCTTTTGGGGTAGTTTTCTTTTATTTTAGTTTTGTAGTCGGACCTTGTGTGTATCTGGATGATGTAATGCTTTATTCATTTATTGTGTAAAGTGGTGACTTTAAGCCAATTATGTATCTCTTTCCCTGATGTATTACATGGGTTGGTGTGAAGATTACCTCACTTGCGACATTGCTTTCAATGCGGTTATGCCTCTAAGTCATGCTTCGACACGTGGGAGATATAGCCGCATCGAGGGCATTACAAACTCTCAATGAAATCACCAATGTCGGTGTCAAAACCGGCAGATCTCGGGTAGTGGGTCCCGAACCGTTCGTCTAAGGATCAAAGGTAGCAGGAGATAGGGACACGGTGATTACCCAGGTTCGGGACCTCTTGATGGAGGTAATACCCTACGTCCTGCCTGATTGACTTTGATGAGTGTAGGGGTTACAAGAGTTGATCTACCATGAGATCATACTGACAAAACCCTAGATGTCTAGCCTCTATAATTATGATTGCCTCTAAGAACTAAACCCTCCGGTTTATATAGACACCGGAGGGGGCTAGGGTTATACAAAGTTGGTTTATAGAGAAAGGAATCTTCATATCCGCACGCCAAGCTTGCCTCCTACACCAAGGAGAGCTCCATCTGGACACGGGGGAAAGTCTTCCATCTTGTATCTTCATGGCCCATCAGTCCGGCCCATGTCACAAAGCCCGGACGCCCGAGGACCCCATAATCCAGGACTCCCTCAGCAGGCTTGGTCAGAGGAGTACCGCACCCAACTTGGTTAGCAAATCCAGTGGTGGTACGCAAAAACAATGGGAAGTGGAGACTTTGTATTGACTTCACTGGCTTAAACAAGGCATGTCCAAAGGATCCCTTCCCTTGCCGTGCATCGATCAGATCATTGACTCCACTTCAGGATGTGATTTGCTCTCCTTCCTTGACGCATACTGTGATTACCATCAGATCTTCATGGCTAAGGAATATGAAGAGAAACCGGCGTTTATTACCCCATGTGGCACGTACTGCTTTGTACAAATGCCTTTCGGGTTAAAAAGCATCGTTTGTATGTTTACAAGAGCTGTGTAGATTGGTTTTGAGTCTCAGCTACACAGAAACATAGAAGCCTACATGGATGACATAGTGGTCAAGACCAGACATAAGTCTACACTCATTCAAGATTTGGAAGAAACAATTGTGAACCCGTGAAACATCAACTTGAAGCTCAACCGAGAGAAATGTGTGTTTGGTGTTCCATCCATCAAGCTCCTTGGGTTCTTTGTATCCCAGAGAGGGATAGAAGCCAACCACAACAAGATCAAAGCAATAGAGCAGATCCAAGCCCCAAAAACCGTCAAAGATGTGAGGCGTCTGGCAGGCTGTGTTGCCGCGCTGCACACACTGTCAGGTTCACGCAAGCAAGCCCCCTACCTGGCATGCCAAAGATGTCGCAGGATATCTGCGGCCACCTATGGGACCAGGAGGCCCCTTGTTGGTTCGGCAAGGGACGTTGTGTTGCACAAAGAGCAGAATAGCGTACGACAGTGTGGCAGAGAGCACACAAGCAATTTACCCAGGTTCGGGCCGCCGCGGGGCGTAAAACCCTACTCCTGCTTTGGTGGATTGATGGTGGAATGGAGGTGTTGAAGCATAGTACACTTGCCCGGCAATGGTTGCCTTAGGGCAGTAGCGACTACGCGCGTATGGGGGTGAGGGTTCATCAACTTTCCAATCCTTTTTACGGTTGCCATGGGCCTTCTTTTATAGATTAAGGGGTCATCACAATGGCAAAGTAGTAATTATGCATTGATATGATAGCAAGTAGTGCTATCATACCTAACTCTATGGGCTGACAGGGCGTATTAAATGCACCGCTTAGTGTCACATCACTGGTTGCCGGCGAGGCCTGCCGGGCTATCTTGCCAGCTCCGCGCTTGTTCTCTTGACACGTCGCAGGAACGGGTGTCATCTGTGGGTTTCTCCTGAAGGAAACGGCTACCATGTGGCGAATGGCTACCACTTAAACATCTTGCGGCTTGACACCACACTGATGGACGACGTGGGTCGTGCTGGAGTGGTTGGTGAGCTAGTTTTGCCTCCGCAAGCCACGGTAGCCCCTACCGAGGCGTCTCAGACGCCTGCTTCTGGGGTGGCCTGGCCTCATGCCGGGCTCACCTCCCTGGCAAAGGAGGCCTCCTCTTGGCGATGTCTTGCTTCTCTGGCTTGGCCTTAGTCTCTCTAAGCTGCATACTGGATCTCCGAATCTCTTGATTCCTTGTATCCTGGCTTGGGTTGGTGCTTCGACCTTACCCTCGTGCCTGTGCACAGTTTGGGCAACAGACCCGGGCTTTGTTGCACCGACAGAAACCCCTGGGCCTGCCCCGAACGCGCTGCCGAGCATCGTCGGGGTAGGGCCTAATAAGTGCACATGCATGATTGCTGAAGGGGTCGGCTCCTTGAGGTCTCCTTGCTTCTTCATCAGCCTTGATTTCGGGCCAGTTTTTGGTTTCCCCGCGCGTGGTGTAAAGCCAGTAGTGGTGGGGCTACTCCAATGATGGCTCGTGAATGACTTTAACGCACGGGGTAGAAACTGCCAATTTACTCTTCCCACAGCGCGCCCTTAAACTTGGCCACGTATGCTGCATGCATCATGAGAGGTAGGTAACGAAGACGCATGGTGCGGGAGAGCACCATGGTGAGGGCCCGGTCATCTTGAATTAATTTAGGAGGATGGTGGCCGCCCGTTGATGGAGTAGCTGCCCTCCACGCTTGGCCTATAAAAGGGAGGGGCGGAGTCATCCATCTTCGCATTCCACCTCTTATTACCTTTTTCTTTTGCTGGCTATGTCGAACAGAGGGGCCTGGGGCCAGCCCCCGGGCTCTTGCTTGGGATCTCCCCTGGATCTGAGAGGTAGATTCGGGAGGCGTGGCGCCGATGTCGGGAGTGGCAATCCTGGTTTGCTTGCCGCCACGTCGCCCGTGGCCTTGACTTCGGTGGGAGGGGATGCGAACAATGGCACGCCGCGGTCTAAAGCGGGTATGGCGGGCGGGAGTCGGCCACTCCCCGTTCTTCTTCCTCTTGCGGCGCTGGGGGGGAACCATGGAAGAGATTTGTTGCTAGTAGGGGTGAATCTAGCTTCTCCTGGGTGTCGTCCTTCTGTCGTGCACGAAGGCTCCCTGCTCTCACATGCGTCCTCGAGACGTGTGGCGACTTCTGACGCCAGGGCTCCTGGGGATGACCATGCTCTCTGTGGGAGGGCCTAGGGAGCATGACGTCTAGTGTGATGGTCGCGCCGAGGTCTTCGGATGGTAGTGATGCGGACGGCAGCGGCTACCCATGACGCGTCAGGAACGGGGATGACCGTTCCGACAAGTCGTGTTTGCCGGTGACTCCGTGTCTTCCATCCGGTCCTCCGGCAGCGTCACCATCCACGCTTGCACTCCGGTTTCTTCCTCCCTGTCGAGGAGCGGCACCGTCTTGATCCTGGGGAGGCGCCGAATCTCAGCCATGCCCGCATCTGGTCCCTTTGACCTCTTCCTATAGGAGATGGACAGGGGCAAAGGCGTAACGGGGCACTTATGCTTTCTTTAATCTTAAACCTATAGGCAATTGCCAAATTTTAATTCAAATAATGTAATCCCTTGAGTCCAACTTTGTGTCATGTAATGCTTGTACTTGTATTAGGATATGAATGAAAAATGAACCTTGCCGGGAACTCGAGCATGTGTACATCCATGCAAAGGTGGAATGTCTCTTTACTGTAAATAAACGAGTTTTCCCCAGCAGGATATCCTACCGGCACCCTCTTTATCTGTCGGAGAGGTGCGTCTGCCGGGGAACAGATAGAGGGGCCAGCCCCACGCCAACTTCTTTTTACCAAAGGCCACTGCAACCACCCTGACTGAAGCAACGTTCGAGTCATGTATGGGAGCACCTAAGTCACAAAAGAGGGGCGAGGTTTTCTCATACAAAGTTATAGCTTTACAGAACACTAACCGACAGGAGGTAGAACTTATCGGTTTGGCTTGTCGAGGATCACTATGCCGGGCAGTCTTCTCAATCTTTGTCGAAGCCAAGTCCACGGCAAGAACCTGCAACAGCATGCATATGAGAATGAATGCAGGATGCGATCCTATCTATACGCATATGCAAATGCTTATGAAATGCTTATGAAGTGATCTTGGTGTGCTCATGCATGCATGCAAGCAATCTTAGTTGGGTGCCCCTACAACGCTTCTTTGTTTTCTCTTGCGTGGTGTCATCGCCTCGGCTTCGTAGAAGGGGTTACATGTAGCTGTGGCAAGGCCTATACAAAAGGGTGGCTGCCGGGCAGGGCCCAATAGCCGGGCCTTACGGGCAGTACTTGCGGAGATGCTCAATATTCCATGATTTTTGCAAGAGTGTGCCATCTCCGGTCTCCAGACGGACTGCGCCAGGTCCGGTGACTTGTACCAGCCGGTAAGGGCCTTCCCACTTTGGTGATACCTTGTTTGTACCCTTCCTCAAAGGACAAGGTCACCTTCCTCAAAACACCGGGCATGAACCCTACGGTTGTGATAGCGATGCAGGCCGTGCTGGTAGCATGTAGCATGCGTAGCATCTCGGAGATGGTTCTCCTCGAGTAGCACAGCGTTGTCATGCCGGTGCTGATCTTGCGCTGCTTGATTGTAAGCAAGCACTCAAGGAGCCCCATAAATGAGTTTTGTGGGGATAACTGCTTCTGCCCCGTAGACCAGGGAGAAGGGAGTCTGCCCGATAGCTTTGTTAGGTGTCGTTCTGAGGGACTAGAGAACTACCGACAGCTCCTCAATCCACTGCGTATCATGCTTCTGCAGCGTATCAAAATTTCTTGTCTTGAGTCCATGTAGCACTTTAGCGTTCGCCCTCTCAGCATGTCCATTGCTCCGGGGGTGTGACATAGAGGCAAATGAGATCTTGCATCTGAGGGTACGAACATATTGTATGAAGGCGTGGCTCGTGAACTGGGTGCCGTTGTCGGTGATGATCCTCGCCGGAACTCCAAAACGATACACCAATTCTTCCAAGAACTTGATAGCTCACTGAGCAGTCACCTTTCTCATGGCAGTCACTTCCAGCCACGTTGTAAACTTGTCGATAGCAATGAACAAGAATTCAAATCCCCTGATTGCTCAGGGGAAGCGGCCGAGAATATCAAGCTCCTAGACTGAAAATGGCCATGATTGAGGGGTTATGTGAAGGGCTTGGGCAGGCAGGTGTGTTTCTTGGAATGGAACTGGCAGGCTTCACATGTCGTGACGAGCTCGACCGCATCTTGGAGGGCTGTGGGAGAATACGATCCTTGCCGGAATGCTTTCCCAACTAATGCTCTTGATCCAATCTGGGAGCCGCACATTCCTCTGTGAATATCAGCCAGCAGTTCCTTTCCATCCTCCCGGCAAACACACTTCAATTTCACACCATTGGTCCTCCTACTGTTTAGAGTGTCATCTACAAACTCACACATACTAGCTCTCCGGGCTACTCTTTCAGCATCATCTTGGTTGCTGGGGAGTTCTCTGGTCTGGAGGAAGTGGACAATGTGCCATGCCCAAGTTGGAGCCTGGGGCTCGGCAACAAGGATAGCGGCTCCTCCTCTGCTGCGGGAGCACTAGCCTCGTTCGTGGGGTCCATGGGCCCAACTGGAGGGGCTGGCCGTTAGGTTGTAAGGAGTTCTTGAGGTGGAGCTCCGGGAGAAGGCCGCCATGGCCGCCCTGACCTCAGTGCAAGTGGAGCTGGCATGTGCCCATGCTGAACTGTCTTCTCTTCGGCAGCGGGTCGCCAGCGCCAAGTCCTCCGTGCAGGAGAGCAGGGAGGAGGCACTCCGGCAGTGGACGCTGGAGCGCGAGCACGCCCCTATGCTCCAAATTCTCCGGATCAGGGCCAACATGGCGCCGGGCGCCATTTGCAATGAAGAAGCCCCTCATCCCGACTCGAGTGACAACGCTAGTCACCTTCTTTTCTTCATTGACGTGGTGACATGCCTGGAGAACCGATCCGAGAGAGCTCACGTGCTTGTCGAAGAGAGGAGACGATGCCTGCTCCGGCATGCATTCTCTCGTGTCTTCAGTAATCTCCAGAACACCTACCCCAACTTCGATTTCGACACCGCCGTTGCTCCTGTGCTTGAGGCCATCCGGGGTGACCTGGCACACTTGATGGATGACAAATTGGATGCCCTATTCAGGGCCTTCACCTCCGAGGATGACACAGTGGTGGTCACTGTGGATGAAGGCGACGTGGTGGATGATGGCGATGGCAGCGATGATGCCGGTGACGATGGTGACGACGATGCCGGTGACGATGATGGAGACATCGATGATGGTGACAGCGAAGCCCGCGATGCGTCCGGGGTGACCCGGAGGACGCGGTGAGCGAAATGTCCGATTGAACCCGCACTTCCTTGTCGTTGACCCTACATATGAAAGATCGGGCACGGCCGTGAAGGTTGTAAGAGTATTTTGGGAGGGGAAGCCCCTCATCTAAACAGATTAGTGTTTTTGTTCTTTATGCTAGGTGAAAGAAGTGTTCTCATAAATCCGCGAGTCCTGCCATGAGCCTACTGCTATAGTTTGCCTTTGTCCAGGCCAGTTCCGGACCGAGCCACGAGGTCTTGAGTTCCAGAGGAGCTTGCCGATCCGCCCGAGAGGGCCTCGCAAGAAGCGAGCGTTAGCCATGGAAGGACGTGTCCGCAGCACACGCGCGCCGTGCCCAGCCCCCTCTCGCGAGCAGCTCGCGAGGGGGGGAGTCAGCAGGGGTGAACCCCGAACCAGGGCAAGGAACCAAATCCCAAGAAATCGCACGAATGAGAAAAGACCGTGCTTATCAACAAAAATTCAGCTTCAACTTAAATCCAAAGCCAGAAAACAGCGCTACAAAAAGATAGATTGAAAGCAAATGGCAGCGTCCGGCACCTAGTCTAGTCTTTTTGTCTTCTCAACAGTGCGGAGCTAAGTGCTGCCACTAGTCGTGGGAGGGAGCCCCCAAGGCCCGATGGCAGCACTCCTGAGACTCCGGGGCGTGTACAGCCCCACTCATTATTACGTGAGAGTGTCACGAGCGCAGATCTACACAAGCGCGAGCCTTACTTCATATCGCCACACGAGGGCCCCGCCTTGCACGACCCTCTACCACCACAGGGGGCGACCGATAACCACGACGACACCAGGGGCAAAGGGGATGCCAGCAGCGCCCTCGGCAACCACGTGTCCTCTTTTGGGGGAAGGCTCACCGGCACCTCCCCGGCAGAGGGCCTACCTTCGGGGCATGTCTTGCTCCGTGCGATGCGGGGAGGGGTCTTGCTCCCAGCTCCTCCCCGGCAGCCCCTAGTGCGCTCCCCCTGGCGGAAGGGGGGCCACTGAGCTGGGGGCGCCGTCCGCCACCGTGACCTGATCCTCGTGTGACCCATGTTTAGCATAAGCTTGCTCCTGAGAGATTAGTGGTACCCTGTAGCTATTGTTGCTGGCATGGTTGGTGAGGCTTCCGGGGGGCTCCTGGAAGGCCCCAACTTCTAGTGCCTCCTCCTCCCAGCTTGGCTCGAGGAACGAGCTGGGGTCGTCTTCCAGCGAGTACTCCTGGTCCATCATGCGGGGTACGTAGGCCTCCGAGGCCGTCGCCTCGAAGACCTTGCCATAGTGCCCCACGCTCCATGTCGCTCGACCCAGCGCACCACCCAGAGGAAGGTAGGGCGGCATCCTGCCAGGGCCGTAGGCAGCGACGCTCATACTTGCACTCGTTGGAGGTGGCGAGGGTGCGATTGGGCGTCCGGTGCCGTTGGCCACGACAGTGTCGATGAATCCCAGAGGCACGCCGGGGCGCGCGGGCGCGGCGAGGCCCGCCATGTGATCCGACCGCGGCATGAGGTGTAAGTAGGGAGCAGAAGGGAGGCGCTCCTGAGGCCGCGACGTCCAGTAGTTCAGCGACGCGCTCCAGCCGTGCATCTCGGCCGCTCTACATCAACCAGCATCGTAGTAGCTCGCGAGCCACCGTGAGCGTGGCCCTCATGTTTGCTTGTTCCTGTCAGGTGTGCGGTGCCATGGCCGCGGCGTGGCTTGAAGACCTTGCAGGTGCCCGTACTTGGCGTGGATTAAGGGTGGATGGCGCTTGACCGCGCCGCCCGCGCCCTACAGTGCTTGGCAGAGCTTGTGCTGCCTGGGGCGCAAAGTTGATGTCTTCTTGGGCAGGCGAGGCCGCTCGGGCCAGCCAAGCTCCCCACCGGTCGGCGTTGGTCCTCAGGTCGCCGGACATTGGAGTTGCGGTGTGTCGGTTGATCGATTAGCGGAAGGGAGACTCTGTCGCTCCCCCTACCTGGTGCACACGAAGATCTCCCCCTCTCTAGCTCGCACACTCTATGATCACACGGCGTAGCTCGACGGACCCAAAGAAGGAGAGACACAAGATTTATATTGGTTCAGGCCACCGCTGTGGTGTAATACCCTACTCTAGTGTGGTGTGGTGGATTGCCTCTCGGGCTGAGGATGAACATTTACAAGGTAAGAACAGCCTCCTGAGGAGAGGTGTTCTTGTGCTAGGTGAACTTGTTTGAGGACAAGGATGGAATGGCTCCGATCCAAGATGAGATGCAAGATGAGATGCCTCCCCTTAGCTATGGTGGTGGCTAGTCCTATTTATAGAGGCCCTGGTCCTCTTCCCAAATATTGAGCGGCAAGAGATCCCACAACGTCCAATTTGAAGGGGGGCAGCTAGTACAAGCTATCCTGACAAAAGTAGTCTTCGCCTGCCAAAGGCTCTGGTGATGACGCCTTCTTGGGCTCCACGGTGACCTCCGTCCTGCTGGTCTTGGTCTTGTGGCACCAATATGGAAACCTTTGCATGATGCCTCGGAACTCCTCGCCTGCGCTTGCCTCCTTGACACCAAAGAGGGAACGAGGACACTGTGCTCGTTGGCGCCCGCCTGGTCTTGATCGTCATGGCTTACGTCATTGGAACCTCGTGAGGTTCGCCTTTCCTTGACCTCTCCACCCCTCGCGAGCCAGCCTGGTGAGGCCACCCCTGAGGAGGTCTTTCGTCGTCCGCCTCGCGAGTCTTGGCCCCTCGTGACGGTCTTGAATGTTTGCTAGTGAAGATGGGACGTACGGGGCCACTGGGGGAGCCACGCTGCGGGCCGGAGGCAGGCAAGTCTGGGGACCCTCGTTGATTGCTCCATGCTATATTATCTACTGTTTTGAATGTTTATGGGCTTTATTATGCACTTTTATATCATTTTTGGGACTAACCTATTAACCCAGAGCCCAGTGCCAGTTTTTGTTTTTACCCTGTTTTAGGGTTTCGAAGAAAAGGATAACCAAACGGAGTCCAATTGACCTGAAACTTCACGGAACTCTTTTTTGGAAGGAAAGAAGCCCAGAAGACTTGGAGTGCACATCGAAGGATCTGCGAGGAGGTCACAAGGCAGGGGGCGCACCCACCCCCCTTGGGCGCGCCCTCCACCCTCATGAGCCCCTCGTGGCCCCCTGACGTACTTCTTCCGCCTATATATCTCCATATACCCTAAAAACATCTGTGGGCACAATAGATTGGGAGTTCCGCCGCCAGAAGCCTCCGTAGCCACCGAAAGCCAATCTAGACCCATTCCGGCACCCTGCCGGAGGGGGCAATCTCTCTCCGGCGGCCATCCTCATCATCTCGGTGCTCTCCATGATGAGGAGGGAGTAGTTCTCCCTCGGGGCTGAGGGTATGTACCAGTAGCTATGTGTTTGATCTCTCTCTCTCTCATGTTCTTGAGGTGATACGATCTTGATGTATCGCGAGCTTTGCTATTATATTTGGATCCTATGATGTTTATCCCCCCTCTACTCTCTTGTCATGAATTGAGTTTCCCCTTTGAAGTAATCTTATCGCATTGAGTCTTTAAAGATTTGAGAACACTTGATGTATGTCTTGCCGTGCGTATCTGTGGTGACAATGGGATACCACATGATTCAGTTGATGTATGTTTTGGTGATCAACTTGCGGGTTCCACCCATGAACCTATGCATAGTGGTTGGCACACGTTTTCGTCGTGATTCTCTGGTAGAACTTTGGGGCACTCTTTGAGGTCCTTTGTGTTGGTTTAATATATGAATCTGAGATAGTGTGATGCATATCGCATAATCATACCCACGGATACTTGAGGTGACATTGGAGTATCTAGGTGACATTAGGGTTTTGGTTGATTTGTGTCTTAAGGTGTTATTCTAGTATGAAATCTAGGGCTGTTTGTGACACTTATAGGAATAGCCCAACGGATTGATTGGAAAGAATAACTTTGAGGTGGTTTCGTACCCTACCATAATCTCTTCGTTCGTTCTCCGCTATTAGTTACTTTGGAGTTACTCTTTGTTGCATGTTGAGGGATAATTTTGTGATCCAATTATGTTATGATTGTTGAGGGAACTTACACTAGCGAAAGTATGAACCCTAGGCCTTATTTCCACACATTACAATACTGTTTACGCTCACTTTTATCATTAGTTACCTTGCTGTTTTTATAATTTCAGATTACAAATACCTTTATCTACTATCCATATTGCACTTGTATCACCATCTCTTCGCCGAACTAGTGCACCTATACAATTTACCATTTATTGCGTGTGTTCGGGACACAAGAGACTCTTTGTTATTTGGTTGCAGGGTTGCTTGAGAGAGACCATCTTCATCCTACGCCTCCTACGGATTGATAAAACTTAGGTCATCCACTTGAGGGAAATTTGCTACTGTCCTACAAACCTCTGCACCTGGAGGCCCAACAACGTCTACTAGAAGAAGGTTGTGTAGTAGACATCAAGCTCTTTTCTGGCGTCATTGCCGGGGAGGTTAGCGCTTGAAGGTATATCTTTAGATCTTGCAATCGAGTCATTTAGTTTCTTGTTTTATCACTAGTTTAGTTTATAAAAGAAAACTATAAAAAATGGAATTGAGTTTGTCTCATACGCTTCACCTTTTTAATATCTTTCGTGAGTATGATGGAAAGGATAATTGTGCTCAAGTGCTAGAAGAAGAAATCTATAAAATGTTTGGCACTAAATATTTGAATGATGAGCATGATTGCAATGTTGTTAGTATGAATTCCTTGAATATCCATGGTGCTAATGATATGCAAAGCCACAAGCTTGGGGAAGCTATGTTTTATGAAGATGATATTTTTTGTCCCCCAAGTTTTGATATACAAATTTATAATGATAATAACATGCCTCCTACTTATGATAATTATTGTGATGATACATATGCCATAAAAAGTAGTGAGGATTATATTTATAAAACCTGTCATGATTATGGTTACCCCTTTTCTGAACATTACTCTTTTAATGTGGAAACAATTTATAGTATCCAAGTCTCTTATGATACTCCCACTATTATTCATCAGAAGAATTTTTCTTGTGTGGAGAGTAGTAAATTTTCTATGCTTGTAGATCATGAAAAGAATGCTTTATGTGCTGGTTATATTGTTGAATTCATTCATGATAATACTGAAAATTATTATGAGGGAGGAATATATTCTTGTAGGAATTGCAATAATATCAAGTTTCCTCTCTATGTGCTTAAAGTTTTGAAGTTATGCTTGTTTTACCTTCCTATACTAGTTGATTATTGTTCCCATAAGTTGTTTGCTCACAAAATCCTTATGCATAGGAAGTGGGTTAGACTTAAATGTGCTAGTCATATTCTTCATGATGCTCTCTTTATGTTTCAATTCTTATCCTTTATGTGAGCATCATTGAAATCATCATGCCTAGCTAGGGGCGTTAAACGATAGCGCTTGTTGGGGGGCAACCCAACTTTATTTTTGTTCCTTGATTTTTGCTCCTGTTTAGTAATGAATAATTCATCTAGCCTCTGTTTAGATGTGTTTTTATGCTTTTAATTAGTGTTTGTTCCAAGTAGAACCTTTGGGAAGACTTGGGTGAAGTCTTGTTGATCATGCTGTAAAAAACAGAAACTTTAGCGCTCACGAGAACTGCTTCCATTTCTATTTGGAAAGTGCTATTTAGTTAATTCTTTTTGCAGAAGATTAATAGATAAATTCCTCAGGTCCAGAAATTTATTTGAGAATTTTATGAGTTCCAGAAGTATACGTTTGATTCAGATTACTACAGACTGTTCTGTTTTTGACAGATTCTGTTTTTCGTGTGTTGTTTGCTTATTTTGATGAATCTATGGCTAGTAAAATAGTTTATAAACCATAGAGAAGTTGTAATACAGAAGGTTTAACACCAATATAAATAAATAATGAGTTAATTACAGTATCTTGAAGTGGTGATTTATTTTATACTAACGGAGCTTACGAGTTTTCTGTTATGTTTTGTGTTGTGAAGTTTTCAAGTTTCGGGTAAGGATTCTATGGACTATGGAATAAGGAGTGGCAAGAGCCTAAGCTTGGGGATGCCCAAGGCATCCCAAGTTAATATTAAAGGATAGACAAGAGCCTAAGCTTGGGGATGCCCCGGAAGGCATCACCTCTTTCTTCTACTTCCATCGGTAACTTTACTTGGAGCTATATTTTTATTCACCACATCATATGTGTTTTGCTTGGAGAGTCAATTTATTTTGTTAGGATTTGCTTGCTGTTATTTAGAAAAATGTTTTGCATCTTTTATTTCAATAAAAGTGGCATTGATATCCTTTACTATGCCTATTTTATAAGTCTTCATGTTGCTGTTTGAAAACAGAAAGTTTACCGCTGTTGCAATAATTCCCTAGAAAAGTCAGAATGTGATAAAATGTTGAAACCTTTTGAATATTAAGATATGATAAATTTACTAAAGTGGGAATTTTCTTTCATAATTTTTGGAGCTAGGGAAGTATGGATGTTGCAGCATTCTTTACAGACTATCCTGTTTATGCAGATTGCTGTTATGATTGCATTGTTTGCATATGTTTGCTTCTTTAATGATTCTATTTGAGGATAGGACTATTAAATATGCAGAGGCATTTAGTATGAAATGTTGAATAATAATTTTAGTGATTTTCTATAGTAGAGTATGATAAGGTTTTTGCAATGGTTTATACTAACTTATCTCACGAGTCCTTGTTGAGTTTTGTGTGGATGAAGCTTTTGAGATTTAGGGAGACCGTGATATGAGAGGAATTAAGGAGACACAAAAGCTCAAGCTTGGGGATGCCCAAGGCATCCCAAGATAATATTTCAAGAAGTCTCAAGCATCTAAGCTTGGGGATGCCCCGGTTGGCATCCCACCTTTCTTCTTCAACAACTATCGGTTAGTTTCGGTTGATCCTAAGCTTTTGCTTCTTCACATGATGTTTGCTATTATTAGATGTCATTTTATTTAGTTTTGCTTTCTGTTTGAATAAAATACCAAGATCTGAAATTATTAAATATTAGAGAGTCTTCACATAGTTGCATAATTATTGTACTATTCATTGATCTTCACTTATATCTTTCGGAGTAGTTTGTTGTTGCTCTAGCTTATATCTTTTTAGAGCACGGTGGTGGTTTTATTTTGTAGAAATAGATGAACTCTCATGCTTCACTTATATTATTTTGAGAGTTTTAAATAGCATGGTAATTTTCTTAAGTAATCCTAATATGCTAGGCATCCAAGAATAGTAAAAACTTCCATATAGAGTATTGAATACTAAGGGAAGTTTGATGCTTGATGATTGTTTTGAGATATGGGGGTAATAATATCAAAGTTTTGCTAGTTGAGTAGTTGTGAATTTGAGAAATGCTTGTGTTGAAGTTTGCAAGTCCCGTAGCATGCACGTATGGTAAATGTTATGTAACAAATTTGAAACATGAGGTGTTATTTGATTGTCCTCCTTATGAGTGGTGGTCGGGGACGAGTGATGGTCTTTTCCTACCAATCTATCCCCCTAGGAGCATGCGCATAGTGCCGAGGTTTTTGATGACCTATAGATTTTTTCAATAAGTATGTGAGTTCTTTATGACTAATGTTGAGTCCATGGATTATACGCACTCTCACCCTTCCATCCTTGCTAGCCTCTTCAGTACCATGCATTGCCCTTTGTCACATTGAGAGTTGGCGCAAACTTCGCTGGTGCATCCAAACCCCGTGATATGATGCAATATATCACACATAAACCTCCTTATATCTTCCTCAAAACAGCCACCATACCTACCTATTATGGCATTTCCATAGCCATTCCGAGATATATTGCCATGCAACTTTCCACCATTCCGTTTATCATGACACATTCATTATTGTCATATTGCTTAGCATGATCATGTAGTTGACATAGTATTTGTCGCAAAGCCACAGTTCATAATTATTTCATACATGTCACTCTTGGTCCATTTCATATCCGAGTACACCGCCGGAGGCATTCATATAGAGTCATCTTTGTTCTAGTATCGGGTTGTAATCATTGAGTTGTAAATAAATAGAAGTGTGATGATCATCATTATTAGAGCATTGTCCCAAGTGAGGAATAAAAAAAGAGAAAGGCCATAAAAAAGAGAAGGCCCAAAAAAAGAGAAAGGCCGTAAAAAAAGTGAAGGCCCAAAAAAATGAAAATGAGAGAAAAAGAGAGAAGGGACAATGCTACTATCCTTTTACCACACTTGTGCTTCAAAGTAGCACCATGATCTTCATAGTAAAGAGTCTCTTGTTTTGCCACTTGCATATACTAGTGGGAATTTTTCATTATAGAACTTGGCTTGTATATTCCAACAATGGGCCTCCTCAAGTGCCCTAGGTCTTCATGAGCAAGCAAGTTGGATGCACACCCACTAGTTTCTTTTGTTGAGCTTT